>NC_059206.1:62613921-62878921 GCF_020615455.1 Coregonus clupeaformis
AGGGTGGGGCAAAACTCCAGAAACTCCCAAGATCCACAGGTTTTTTCAGCCAGGATTTGAAAATAAAAAACCTGGGAACTTTGGGTTAAATTTGGTAATTACAAAAATACCCTACTCTGCACCTAATGAGATGGAGACAGACAAAGATTAAATGAATATAATAGATAAAATTATAAATACTGATTCATTGGGATGCAGCGGGGAGGATCCGAACACTGGATGGTACTCCACCTGGGCTTGGACCAGTGCGGATAGCTGGGTATGTTAATCTGTGAGCAAACACAAAAAGGCCCAACGAGACGTTAATATGGGGGGGGGTGAAGTCCCACAGTATACATCGGACTCATGGTTGGCTAAGAAAGATACAGAAACTACATAAAGCAAGGTAACACAGAACACAGCCACCTTTGGTAATTAAGATATAGGATATGATAACACAAGCAAGAAAGAAGATGATGATAGATGGGTGGAGAAACATTATAGAACGCGAGAGCTTATCTGTTATTCAAATTATTATCATTTATAGAAGTATTATTAATCTGATTTTCTGAGGCTCTAGGTTCCCTGATGCTGCCTTGATGAGAACCTCCAGTCCACACAATACAAGTTACATGCAGACAGTGAGTAAAGTAGCCGGATGGTTCACTGACAAGAGCTTTGGATCACGAATCCCCCCGCGCTGCGCGACGGCTGCAGCTGGCCAGAGGGGGAAGTGAATGGACTAGAGACAGGGAAGGAGAGAAGAGGAAAGATAGATAATAGACAGACAGTTGTGAGAAAAAATACAACATTGAACATAAACTTGTACATGTCTAGTGATAGAAGAGCAGTGTAAAGAATGAAAGCAACTTACACACAACTAATACAAACAACTGAGAAAAAGTAACCACACCACATACGCCACATAAACCACTACTACACACCACGCACGCAACACCACCACCACTACCACTACTACTACTAGCCACCACCACACCACCACTAACACGCACTATACTACTACGGAATAAGTATTTAGGGCTGACCCACAGTAGACAGAACTTCCATTTACTAACTAGTTACCACTTCACACGAACCACAGTACAGGAGGAAAAACATGGTGGATGGTGGGTCATACAAAAAAACACACACACACACAAAGAAGGAGAGTAAAGAATAGAAACACACAAGGAGGGAACGGTAGAAGACAATTTACATCACTCCAACAGTTGAAACTGACAGATTGATGTCAAACTTAGAGCCGTTTGATCTGTCCGTCACCTTGCCTGACTAGAAGTCAGGGCCTTCCAGTTTTTCAGGTGATGCTGCAAGGAGAGGAAGGAGAAAAAGATGGAAGGAAGGAAAGAAAGAAGGAAAGAAAGATGTAAGAGGAAGTTAGATAGGGATACTCCAAATGGTTAGATAGGGATACTCCAAATGGTTAGATAGGGATCACTCCAAATGGTTAGAAGGACAAATAGATAGGGAAATCAAAACTGGTTAGATAGGGAATCCAAATGGAGAAGGGATACTCCAAATGGTTAGATAGGAACAAATGGAGATAGGGATACTCAAATGGTTAAAAGGATCACTCCAAATGGTTAGACAGGGAACTCCAAATGGTTAGACAGGGATCATCAAATAGTTAGACAGGGATACTCCAAATGGTTAGATAGGATCACTCCAAATGGTTAGATAGGGATATCAAATGGTTAGATAGGATACCAAATGATTAGATAGGGATTACCCAAATGGTTAGATAGGGATCACTCCAAAAGGTTAGACAGGGATCACTCCAAATGGGTAGAGTCACCCTTTTCACACTATGCACCAACCCGAACCGACGAGCTGGTACAGCTCAGCATAAGGGGAGTAACTCATGGCCTAGTCCTGAAACAAACAACCTAGGATGGACAGGCTTATGACAGCAACATAATAAGTGATGTGCATCAGACACCTTCAGGAATGATTATTCAGAGTTAATTATAAACTTTAGTATGCCAGAGTTGATTTTTCCTCTGCCCTAAGGACAAAAAAAAAATGAAGAGATCTGAACTTATTAGCTGAGATGATTTGTGGTCTGGCAGGAGAGGATGAATGATTGGGCAACAACCAGAATTAAAATGAACCAGGGCAGTAAAATTGATGAGCGCTAGGAGTTATCTCTGATGTAATGATCTAATTGAAGTGATCGTTACTCCACTTATTTATGTGCGTATATAAAGATGCAAATTTGGCATTATACATTTTTTATTAAGTCCTGGTCTGCTTGGACAGGATTTGAGGTAAGGTTGTAATGTATGAATACTAATATTAATTAACGATAGAAGAATGACGGTACATCGGTCCGCAAGCATGTTTCGATGTCTGTTTGCTATGTTGTATTATGGTGTTGGGGTCTAGCTTGATATGCTGTTAAGATTGTGTTGTGTCTAGCTTGGTATGTTGGAGATGTGTTGTGTTGTTTTGCTGTGATTATATGTCGTTTGTGATGTCATGCGAGCACACTGTCTGTGTTATCCTTGTATTTGTATGGAGGATTTTTTATATGAGTTATACTCAAAAGAGACCGGGTCCAGGGGTGAAAGTAGATTTAATTTCTTACAGTAGAGACACCAAGTAAGGTAACACATTTTTTATATACAAAAATTACAGGGTAGCTACTTCGCTGAATGAAAACAGATCAATAAAAACGATGGATCCATCTAATGGCCTACAAGAAAGGGAGACACAAATACAATATGATGTATTAACCTGGAGGAGGAAATTATTGTAAAAACAAACAATAGTGGACTGACCCAATGACAAAGACAGTGAATATGCACACTCACCGGGATATGGCAATGTTCTGCTAGTGGCAATATGATAGGCTACTGTTCGCTCAATTAAAGAATTTTGATAACAAAAAAAGATTAGTATTTTATTGTATTTTTAAAAATAGATTTGGTTTCAAAACAGTTTTTGTGAGTATTTAAATATTATATAGGTTTTGTTTTCACTGATAGTCAATCAACAATATATTTGTATTTGCCCAACAAAAGGCCTTTCCGACTGTGGGCTTATGCGATTTTTAAAACAATCCACAGCTTTTTGATTTTATTTAGTACTAAAATGAAAGAAAGCGAGACAACAAGGAGTGAGGGAAAAAGGATCCCTGCTGATTTGATGTTTGCACACTGAAAAGACAGATCAGTCTATAATTTTAATGGTAGTTTATTTGAACAGTGAGAGACAGAATAACAACAAAAAAAATCCAGAAAAACGATAATAATGTTATAAATTGATTTGCATTTTAACGAGGGAAATAAGTATTTGACTCTGAAAACATGACTTAAGAGGAAAACCCTCTGGCAATACAGAGGTCAGACGTTCTTGTAGTGGCACAGGTTTGCAAATCTCAGGAGGGATTTTGTTCACTCCTCAGATTAACATTAAGGTCAAGGCTGACGCCCGGCAACGCGAACCTCAGCCCCTCACAGATTTTTATGGGATTAAGGTCTGGAGACTGGTAGGCACAGGACCTTAATGTGTTCTTCTTGAGCCACTCCTTTGTTGCCTTGGCCGAGTGTTTTGGGTATTGTCATGCTGGAATGCATCCACCGACCCATTTTCAATGCCCTGGCTGAGGGAAGGAGGTTTTCACCCAAGATTTGACGGTACATGGCCCCCGTCCATCGTCCCATTGATGCGGTGAAGTTGTCTGTCCCTTAGCAGAAAAAAAAAATGTTTCACCTCCATGTTTGAGGGGGATGGTGTGAGCATTCCTCCCCCCTCCAAACACGCGAGTGAGTGATGCAAAGAGATTTTGGACTTGAACAACTCAGCCCAGTTCTCTGAATCAAGATGCTTATTGGCAAACTTAGAGGATATGTATAGGTGTTTTTGAGAGGACTTGGGCGGGCGCCCTGCAGGATTTGTTACGGGAGGGTAAATTTTTGGTGAATATGGTCCAGCTGCCTTGAGATATTGACAAGATCCTCCGTACTCCTGGGGCTGATTCCTCACGCTTCATGATCACTGCAACCTCCACGAGGTGAGATCTTGCATGGAGCCCCAGGCCGAGGGAGATTGACAGTTATTTGTGTTTTTCATTTGCGAATAATCGCACCAACGTTGTCACCTTCTCACCAAGCTGCTTGCAGATGGTTTGTAGCCCATTCCAGCCTGTGTAGGTGTAAATCTTGTCCTGACATCCTTGGAGAGCGTTTTGGTTTGGGCATGGTGGAGAGTTTGGAATCTGATTGATTGATTGTTGTGGACAGGTGTTTTTATACAACAAGAGATTAGGAGCACTCCCTTCAAGAGTGGTCACGTTACCCGGATAAAAGACACCTGGGAGCAGAAATCTTTCTGATTGAGAGGGGTAAATACTTATTTCCTCATAAAATGAAATCAATTATAACATTTTTTGACATGCGTTTGGTTTTTTTTTGTTATTGTCTCTCACTGTTCAAATAAACCTACATTAAAATTATAGACTGATCATTTCTTTGTCAGTGGGGCAAACGTAAAAATAAGGGGATCAAATACTTTTTCCCTCACTATATGCCTTTAATTGTGGTATAAACACAACCAGTCATGATGTTTTATCTGACTGTCAAACAACCACTTAACAAAGGGAGGACCAAACACCACCCAGAAGATAATTCAGCATCCAAACCCAACAGTGCACTTGATCCGCAATTGATGAATGGAACAGACATCTGATACAGAACACCACACGATGTAATGAATTTGTGATTGCCATTAGGCCTACGACCCCTGTAGCCTGAATTGATGCATCCACTGTTGTCCACACGCGCCCGGCCACTATCTCCGCTTGAAAAATGTAAATGTCTCCTCAAACCACAACGAATTTGGAGCATATAATGAAGTATTTCACTAATGTATGTGGTGAATGGAGTAATGTTAAATCATTGTGTAATAGCCTATAGTTTTTGGGGCATGTTGTATTAATTGTGATAGGCTCACATTTTACCGGTAAACCGCACTATATTTATTTTGCGGTAAGGCGACTTAGACGCACTTTACCCCCAGTTGGGCCAACGCTAAAAAATATAAAATAAAATAATAAACCGGTCTTACGCAATCCCGAGGTCTTTGTGGGAGGGTCTGCAGGCGGTCCAGGAAGTTGCCTGACCTCCATGTCTAGAGGCTCACCCCCCAGCTCACGATGGACTCCAGCATCGATCAGAGCCAGGCCTGGAACAGAGCAGGGGCTATAATATAAGAATCATGAACTCCTCCATCCAGAAAGTGGAGGAGTTCTCACGTCAATGTTGTGATGAGTGCTAAGAGCCCGGTCCAAGGTTGTTGGTCATAAGAGGGCAAGACAACAAAAAAAATCTGGGGGGAAGGCTAAGCGAACAGCAATATAAATAGACAATGGTGGATGAAATCGTTGCCTACACTTACAAAACTAATAATACTAATAGTAACAATTTAGAATGTATGTTTAGTAAAAAAGGTATAGTAAGCAACAAATATCAACATATAATCATATGAGGAGATTAATGCGCATGATTGTTGGCCATTCGGTCATTTTTGTAGAGCGAGTCCCCATTCTGATTATGAGCTGTTGTCAAACACACGGGTGAAAAGATGATTCTCTTCAATAGTGTGCAGCGAATTCTACTAGATGAAAAAGACTAAATGAGTATAAAATTGGCATTTAAACCATACAACATTTTCGAAATTTCACATGCAATAAAACGATATTTGGCATACCCATAAGCCTCCTATTTAGAAAAAAGGGATTTGACACAGCCATTGTGACTTAAAAGGACTCTTCCAGCTCCTGCCAAACTCTGCATGGACTCTCCCAGGATGGTCTCTGTCCTGGATATAGCCCAGACCCTCCTGGCCACGATCTTAGAATGGAGTTGATATGGTCATTTGGCTCTGGAGGCTGTAGAGAAAACAATGAATGAATGAATGAATCAATAAATCAATCACCAATCAATTAATCAATCAAATTGCCGTACAAGTTATTTTTTTTTAAATGCGCTTGATTAGAGTATTGTAGTGTATAATTGATTAAATTAAATAAAAATCTATAAAAAGGTGGACCAAAACACTGGGTGATTGAGTAAAATGTATTCTAATGTAATGTTTGGGTTGGGTGGATGTTGGTCATAGGAAATGATGTGGAGAAAGACTAAATGGCACATTCCTATATAGTGAACTTGGACCATAAGGCTGGGAAAAACATAGGGAGGGTGATGAGACAGACAGTAAGTGTGGCCTAATTGGCTGCAGAAAGTGGTTTGGTACAATGTCAACACGCCTGAGGCCACCTTCTATAACCCAACAGAAGATGGATAGAGAGGAGGAGAGGGAGGGAGAGAGAAGAGAGAGGGGGTGGAGGGGGAGGAAGAGAGAAGAAGAAGGAGAAAAGATGGAGAGAATGAGAGAAAACACTGGAGGAGGAGGAGGGAATTGGTTTGAGGTGTATGTTGTACAACATGCCTGGAGAGAAATGGAGGGGATTTCTGTAGTGTGGTGGTGGAGGGAGAGACAAATGCCTGGATAGAACATGGAGGGGATTTACTTGTAGTGTGGTGGTGGAGGGAGAGACAACATGCCTGGAGAGAACATGGAGGGGATTTACTGTAGTGTGGTGGTGGAGGGAGAGACACACATGCCTGGATAGAACATGGAGGGGATTTACTCTGGAGTGTGGTGGTGAGGGAGAGACAACATGCCGATAATGGAGGGGATACCAGTGTGGGGGGTGGAGGGAGAGACAAGATGCCCGGATAGAAATGGAGGGATTATCTGTAGTGTGGGGTGGAGGGAGAGACAACACGCCTGGAAGAACATGAGGGATTTATCAGGTGGTGGTGGAGGGAGAGATACTCATGCCTGGAGAGAACATGGAGGGGATTTATCTGTAGTGTGGTGGGGGGAGGGAAGAAACATGCCTGGATAGAACATGGAGGGATTAGGGGGGGGAGGGAGAGACAAATATGGATAGAAAGGAGGGCTTTAGTAGTGTGGTGGTGGAGGGAGGCTTATGTTCAAATGCTGGAAGAACATGGAGGGATATACAGGTGGGGAGGAGGGAGAGACAAAATGCGCCTGGATAGAATATGGAGGGATTTATCTGTAGGTGGTGGTGGAGGGAGAGACAACATGCCTGGATAGAACATGGAGGGATTACTCTTATGTGTGGTGGTGGAGGGTAGAGACAACATGCCTGGATAGAACATGGAGGGGGATTTACTCTGTAGTGTGTGTGGTGGAGGGAGAGAAAACATGCCGGATAGAAATGGAGGGATTGATCATGTGGTGGTGGAGGGGAGAGAACCATGCGAAGAACAGGAGAGGATTTATTGCAGTGTGGTGGAGGAGGGAGAGACAACATGCCTGGATAGAATATGGAGGGGATTTATCTGTAGTGTGGTGGTGGAGGGAGAGACAAACATGCCTGGATAGAACATGGAGGGGTATAGTGTGGTGGTGGAGGGAGAGACAACAGCGATAGAACAGGAGGGGATTTACTCTGTAGTGTGGTGGTGGAGGGAGAGACAACATGCCTGGATAGAACATGGAGGGGATTTATCTGTAGTGTGGTGGTGGAGGGAGAGACAACATGCCTGGATAGAACATGGAGGGACTTACCCTGTAGTGTGGTGGTGGAGGGGAGAGACAACATCCTGGATAGAACATGGAGAGGATTACACTGTAGTGTGGGGTGGGAGGGAGAGACAACATGCTGGATAGAACATGGAGGGGATACTCTGTAGTGTGGTGGTGGAGGGAGAGACAACATGCCTGGATAGAACATGGAGGGGTTTACTTGCAGTGGGGAATGGTGGAGGGAGAGACAACATGCCTGGATAGAAAGTGGAGGGGATTTATTGTAGTGTGGTGGTGGAGGGGAGACAAATGCCTGGATAGAACATGGAGGGGATAAGTAGTGTGGTGGTGGAGGGAGAGACAACATGCTGGATAGAACAGGGAGGGATTACTCTGTAGTGTGGTGGTGGAGGGAGAGAGAACATGCCTGGATAGAACATGGAGGGGATTTACCTGTAGTGTGGTGGTGGAGGGAGAGACAACATGCCTGGATAGAACATGGAGGGGTTTACCCGTAGTGTGGTGGTGGAGGGAGAGAAACATGCCTGGATAGAACATGGAGGGGATTTACTCTGTAGTGGGGTGGTGGAGGGAGAGACAACATGCCGGATAGAACATGGAGGGGATTTACTCTGTAGTGTGGTGGTGGAGGGAGAGACAACATGCCTGGATAGAACATGGAGGGATTACTTTAGTGTGGTGGTGGAGGGAGAGAAACATGCCTGGATAGAACATGGAGGGGATTTACCGTAGTGTGGTGGTGGAGGGAGAGACAACATGCCTGGATAGAACATGGAGGGGGATTACTCTGAGTGTGGTGGTGGAGGGAGAGACACCATGCAAAGCTGACAGCTGGTGAAGATTGCTTTTGTATTCCCACTTGATGCTGGTCAGATATGCCAGCTCTCTGCCTTTTCAACACAGACGTCACAGTACATAACAAGCCAATATTTAAATAGATGATCTGCTATACACTACTCACCTCCCAGCTGTTAGAATAAGACCCTACACTACAGAATTATGGATGGATGGCGATGACATGGCCAATTAGAATTAAATTCCCCTCTTTAGAAGCAATTTCTTAGGAATTTTTCTAAGGCATTTAAATTGAGAAACACTTCTCTCTATTATAGAAAATGCACAGCACAATGTATACAATAGGATAGGGGGATAACCCTTGGAGTGAATAGAGAATGGAGCGGTGAGGATATAGTTTCTAACACAACTGAACAAGGCTTGGGAGAATGGGCTCATTCATCACAACATGTTTGTAATATTGAAGAAGAAAGAGAGGATTCTTAGAGAGACAGAAAGAGAAAGAGAGGATTCTTAGAGAGACAGAAAGAGAAAGAGAGGATTTTAGAGAGACAAAAAAAAAGAAAGAGAAAGAGAGGATTTTAGAGAGAAAGAAAGAGAAAGAGAGGATTTTAGAGAGACAGAAAGAGAAAGAGAGGATTCTTAGAGAGACAGAAAGAGAAAGAGAGGATTCTTAGAGAGAAAGAAAGAGAAAGAGAGGATTCTTAGAGAGACAGAAAGAGAAAGAGAGGATTCTTAGAGAGACAGAAAGAGAAAGAGAGGATTCTTAGAGAGACAGAAAGAGAGGATTCTTAGAGAGACAGAAAGAGAAAGAGAGGATTCTTAGAGAGACAGAAAGAGAAAGAGAGGATTCTTAGAGAGATAGAAAGAGAAAGAGAGGATTTTAGAGAGACAGAAAGAGAAAGAGACGATTTTAGAGAGACAGAAAGAGAAAGAGAGGATTCTTGCCTCTTCCATTTCAGTGAAGTCATCATCATGTTTAGTCCCCCCAACCTACTCACCAAAAACGCAAAACACAAACAGTCAAACAACTCACGCAAGAAACAAAAACAGGTCATAAATTTAAAAGATTTTGCACCTCAAGAAAAACGATAGTTGAACGTAAAAAGGATAATACAATTTAAAAGATAAAAACAGAATAATGGCAAATCATTTTATTTCAGTCAATATAGCTTCACGCTGGACACTGAAATGGAAAAATCCCCAGGGTGTACAATTCAATTCACAACAAATTGAATTATTATTCAAGCTTATTCAAGTGTGGACAAAAGTATATTTGTTTAATTTCAGCTACATTTGTCATCAGCCAGCCACTAAAACATGCAGTGAATAAATTCAGACATTGAACTATTTTAACAGAAATTCCCCTAGCTAGTTATTTTCCTCAGTGTTATTTCTCTACTGTTGTTTTGTGTTGCGCCCTATATGAGCCAGTGTCGTATGTTGTTACTGTCTCGTGTCTGCTCTGTATCAGTGTACACTAACACTAAGGTGTGACCCCTGTTCATATTCAATTAAGATGACACCACAAAGAGAGACATATCAGATCAACCCTGTCAGTTTACAGTTACACACACACGTAACACACACACACACACACACACACACACACACACACACACACACACACGTACACACACACACAGACACACCAAAAAGGCATCTCGTTAGAGGAGCTGTCTTACTCAAGGCTTTGGATATAAACTCAGTCACCACAGCTACAGCCTGAGACGTAATGGTGCCCAGGAGGCCTACAATCGAAATAGCGACGACCCCACAGAGGGCAGGATGAGAGATGAGAGGGAACTAAGGAGAACGCAGAATAGAGCAGAAACTGCCAAAGCCTTGACTTGAGTCAAAGTGTTTTTTTCAAAGAAATAACAACATTGGATTAGACTGTGAAGGGATGTTTTTTCTCTCACAAAAAATAAAACTTTGGGGATTTTGGTAGAGATGACAGTTGGTATTAATGATTCTTTCCGTAGTCGGACTGAAGGATGAATTCCTGTGAGCAAGGTTGTTTAGGGAATGGGAATTTAGGAGAGACTGTATCATACAAGATGGGAAATGACTAACAAGATAGAAAGATTATAGAGAGATATGGTGATATGACTTGTATTACGTAAGGGACTAATTCATTGTAGGCACAAGGGCTCTAAAAATCTTTTAAACAAATCCTTGTTTTATTCTATCATGATGAGGTGGTTAAAACAACCTAAATTCATCCGCTCTGCAGAGCACACATAAAGAGACAAGAAGTAAGCAAAGACCCCCCCGTATCAGTTTCTGCTTAAATCACCAGAATTCTTTAAATCCCCCGGGAGAGGTTCCGGTTGTTGCCATGGAGACAGGCACCTGCCTGGTTCGGCTAGTGTCTCCGTTTCGCAAAACTCATCGCTTTCTCCCCCTCCCTCCTGTGTACTTCCTGGAATACAGACAATATATGAGATCAAAGGCCAAACCCAGGAGAAAGAGGGAGGGAGGGAGAGAGAGAGAGAGAGAGAGAGAGAGAGAGAGAGAGAGAGAGAGAGAGAGAGAGAGAGAGAGAGAGAGAGAGAGAGAGAGAGAGAGAGAGAGAGAGAGAGAGAGAGAGAGAGAGAGAGAGAGAGAGAGAGAGAGAGAGAGAGAGAGAGAGAGAGAGAGAGAGAGAGAGAGAGAGAGAGAGAGAGAGAGAGAGAGAGAGAGAGAGAGAGAGAGAGAGAGAGAGAGAGAGAGAGAGAGAGAGAGAGAGAGAGAGAGCTAGTGAGAGAGAGCCAGGGAGAGAGCGCCCTGACCTTTCGCAGGGTTGTGTATATCCCCTCTGGATAGAGGACAGTGATGCTGACAGTGATGCGGATAGTGATGCCAGCCTGTGAGATGTGAGTTAAAATGGAGGTAATGATATGTGATAATATGCTGCAGTGTCACATCACGGAGGTTAGAGCAGGGTACAGACAGGGAGGGCATCAGAACATTAAGCTCCATAAAGGGATAGAGTTTTGTGTGTGTGTGTGTGTGTGTGTCAAGGTGACAGACATAATGTACCAATCATGTTCATTACTAGACAATCCTACAACAAGATTTACAGAACATCACCAATTCAATCATGGTACAACAAGTTTAGGGCTTTTCAGATAGAAAAGTTGTTTTTTGAGAGAGAGAGAGAGAGAGAGAGAGAGAGAGAGAGAGAGAGAGAGAGAGAGAGAGAGAGAGAGAGAGAGAGAGAGAGAGAGAGAGAGAGAGAGAGAGAGAGAGAGAGAGAGAGAGAGATGCCACTTGCATTTCTCCACAGGACTATAAATAGATGAGATAACTCTATATTTAATGCATTCCTCCTTATCTAATCATCTGCTGTATAGATATGGTGTCGTGTATGGATTGTTGCCAGCTCAGTGCTGTGACTACCCAATAATCCCCCCAGCCTGCACATTACAGTTATGCTTCAGCTGGGGGGCTGGGGGGGGGGGAGCACACGGCAACAGGAAGATAATAAATATTTTTTGATAGAAACATAGCGAGACGGGTGAAATATAAATTAAGCACACATTGGGAGCGACATTGACAGATGTTAATAGAGATAGGATATGAGATGGTGTGTGTATCAAACCCAACTCATTTAGTGTATTAATAAGATCCAGGGAGAGGAGACACAGGAAATGGAGCATAGCTTTAGCTAACAGTGACTGGCACAATAGGGGTTCTGCCTGGCAAAGCAGGAAGTCTGAGTAGAACCCAACTAGATAAAAAGCGACTAAATCAAGCAGAACCAATGGGGATACATTGATTCTCTAAGGAGATACAGAGACATGAATGAGGATGAGTGGAATGTTTCTATGTAGTGAGCTGGAGAAACTGTGTATACTGTCTGCTTGTGTCCCCTTCACGACAGCAGTTCCTGATCTACACTGTAGAATTGAGTATTGCTCTAGGACAGAGCCAAAATGGAGGATGGTGTGCAAGTGGCCCTGACCCAAAATAGCACTTGGAGAGGATAGGGGACGGCTGGAGTGACCTGAGAGAGAGAGAGGATTTAAAGAGAGGGGGTGGAAAGAGAGAGATGGAGAGAGATGGAGAGAGAGAAAGAGGGAGAGAGAGTAAGAGAGAGAGGAGAGAGAGAGAGAAAATAGATATATAATAATATGACATTTGAAATGTTTTATTCTTTTGGAACTTGAGTGTAATGTTTATGTTAATATTTATTGTTTATTTCACTTTTGTTTATAATTACTTCACTTGCTTTGGCAATGTTAACATATGTTTCCCATGCCAATAAAGCCTTAAATTGAAATTGAATTGAGAGAGGGATAATTAGAGAGATAGGAGAGAAACAAACAAAACAAAAAATAGGTAGTGTTAGCAGACGAAAAGAGATCAGAGATGGAGAACAGGGAAAATAGAGGAATAGAGGATCAGAGAATTAGAGGAAAGGAGAGGGCATGTTGGGGTGAGGGAATACAGTAAGAACACAACAAATGGAATGAAGTGGAGTTGTTGACGCAGATGACCCTATTTGACCCCTGTAGATAATCTGGGGAGCTACTACCCCCAGAGCTGTGCTTGGTTTAAAGGGATTGTTTTCCAGGAAAGAAAATCAGGCGTGGAAGGGATGTTACATCAACGTTTGACCCACAGTGATGATGTAACACAAAGGGGGAGGATTTATCAGGTGACGTTTGAGCCGGGGGTCTCATTGAACCAACCATACTTGACTTGGCAGAGTTTGTAAAATGAGGTGAATCCTAACTTCCTCTTATTAGTAGGATTGTAGGATTACCCACCAGGTGACTATATGAATATTGTGGTTGGTCATGAGAAAACAAGCACAGAGATTTCTGAGAAAGTATTCTCTGTATGCTGTTATGCCCTGGGGTCCGTGAGTTAATTCTGTATACTTGTGCCTATTCGTGTGCTCACTGTGTGAAATCCAATCCACAACACTGCAGTCACTAGTGACGTCACTGCTTGCATCTCCACCTAACTGCTTCAAGGCCACTATTCGCATAACTGACAGCATTAAGTATTGGCATTCACGCTTATGCTGTAGTTGAGTTTATGTTAGAGTTGTCTGGAGGCAGAACTGAGTGATTTCCCTTAGATAGGCCAGTTGAAATGTAAAAATTGGCTATATTGTAAACATTTCTTAGAACAAAAAAATCGTTTTGGAAAAAAACCCCAAATTTAGGGTTAGCAGGTGTTAAGGTTAGAATTAGGTTTAATATCAGATTGTATGATTTTGTGGCTGTGCCAGCTAGTGACACCAACCTGTGCTTATGCTTCCCAAAGTCACCTTGTCTTCATGTATAGAGAGAGTTAGAACAAGTGGGAAACCAGGTGACATTGGATATATGTTGTTTTTTTTAGAATGCGGTTAAGAGGTGAGCTAGACTGGCATGACCTGTATACTCGACCAGGGCAGTGCATCGATGTAAATTAGATTAGGTCCAGATTCTCAGATAACGATTAAGTCTAGTCCTAGACTAAAAAGCTACAATATTTCAATTGAGAGTTTCCATTGAACATGCTTTTTTAGTCTAGGACTAGGCTTAATGTGTGTGGGAAACCAGCTCCCTAGGGGTGCATTAGTAGTCTAAATAGGTTTCCTCACCTGTATTGATCTGACAACACAGGCCTCGGTGGAATCACTTGAGAATGAGTGCTGCTGGGAATTATTTACACCGGTCCAATTCTTTAACATCAGCTGCAGATGGAGACTTTTCCTTCACTTGACTGATTCACCTGCAGTATTTAAATGGATTTTATTCCAAATTGCAGTTGATGAATATGGTATGGGAGTGGTGTAGGCCCTACTATGCTGTTGAGGATTTATAGTATTGTTCCCACAGTCCTCACTGCTGTAGAACTTGGGGACGGCTGCACTGTACTGTAAACATGAGTGAGCCCACACAGTAACGCAATCACTGAAAGCTCAGGGACAAACCCATATAATATATCTCCCCTCACAAATAAATCATACCACTTTCTCCTCAACATTCCATTTCATTTGATTGTGCGCTCGGGTGGTGAAAGGAGGGAGGTTATTTTTCTAGCAGGGATTTTTAGTTGAAGCTACACCAACAAAAACATAAAACGAAATAATTTCAAATATTTTACTGAGTTACAGTTATATAAGGAAACCACAATTGGAAGTAAATTATCATTAGGCCCTAATCTATGGATTTCACATGACTGGGACACAGAATGCATCTGCTGGTCACAGATACTTTAAAAAAAGGTAGGAGCGTAGATAGAAAACTAGTCAGTATCCGGTGTGACCACCATTTGCCTTATGCAGCATGACACATCTCTGCATAAATGATCAGGTGTTGATTGTGGCTGTGGAATGTAGTCACTTCTCTTCAACAGCTTTGCAAAGTTGCTGGATATTGGCGGGAACTGGAACACGCTGTCGTACACGCGATCCAGAGCATCCCAAACATGCCCAACGGGTGACATGTTTGTGAGTATGCAGGCCATGGAAGAACTGGGACATTTTCAGTTCCAGGAATTGTGTACAGATCTCGCGACATGGGGAGATATCATGCTGAAACATGAGGTGATGGTGGCAGATGAATGACACAACAATGGGCCTTGATCTCGCCACGGTATCTCTGTGCATTAAATTGCCATGATAAAATGAATTTATTCATGGTCGTAGCTTATGTTGCCCATACCATAAACCCCACCGCAACCATGGGGCACTCTGTTCCCAATGTTGGCATCAGCAAACCGCCCCCACACGACGCATCTGCCCGGAATTGAAACCGGGATTATCGTGAAGTACACACTTCTCCAGTGTGCCAGTGGACATCGAAGGTGAGCATTTGTCACTGAAGGTACACAGAACTGCAGTCAGGTAAGACCCTAATGAGGATGACGAGCACGAAGATGAGCTTCCCTGAGACAGAAATTATTTGGCTGTGAAACCCACAGTATCACGTCGGGGGCTGGATCTCAGACGATGCAGGTGAAGAAGCCGGATGTGGAGGTCTGGGCTGGGGTGGTTACACATGGTCTGTGGTTGTGAGGCCGGTTGGACCTACTGCCAAATTCCCCTAAAACTACATTGGAGGCGGTTTATGGTAGAAAAAATGAACATTCAATTCTCTGGCAACAGCTCTGTGGACCTTCCTGCAGTCAGTATGCCAACTGCACGCCCCCTCAGACTCTTGAGACATCTGTGGCATTGTGTTTTGTGACAAAACTGCACATTTTAGAGTGGCCTTTTATTGTCCCCAGCACAAGGTGCAGCTGTGTAATGATCATGCTGTTTAATCAGTTGATATGCACACTGTCAGGTGGATGGATTATCTTGGCAAAGGAGAAATGCTCACTTACAGGGATGTAAAAAATACGTAAAAAGTGTATGCACACATGACTGTAATCGCTTGGATAAAAGCTCTGCTAAATGGCATATATTATTATTATTATTATGATTATGTAAACAAATTTGTGCACCAAAAAATTGAGAAAAATGTTTGTGCGTATTAAATATTTCTGGGATCTAATACATTAAATGTTGCGTTTATATTTTTTGTTCAGTGTACATTGTGTGCTTTGGGATCTTTGTAGTTAATAAATTATGGTTGAAACGAATGATTAATTAAGTATGAATTATTATTATTATTATGATTCGCTCATATGAATTGCTGTTTTTCTTACCTTGAAAAAGAGATGGTAATTAGTGTGACTCATGGTTACATAAAGGTCTACAAAATTATATGAACAATGGTTGTATACAAAAAAATGCTTATAACCTAAACAATAAGAGTATTAAAGAGTAAACAATTAAAGAGTATTTACCTCACTGTCAGCACCAAAAAGCACCATTAGTCCACTAGAGGTTAGGAGCAGGGGGTGTAAACGGCCCACGGGCGGATCAGGCCCGCAAACGGAAAGATGATAAAAAAAAAAAAAAAAAGTTATAATAATTTTTGTAAAGTATAAAAATGCACTGCAATTTTTCAATAAAATAAACTGCTGTTCCAATAGCAATTGTGTTAAGCAAGCAAACTGTTTATACCGGGGCAGAGCAAGAAGGTAAGAGTGCAGCCAATGAGCTACTTTGTTTTGCCCGCGATATTTATTAGGTTCTACTTTTAACATTATGTGCTTTGGCACCCTCATTGCCCCAATATGTCTCTGCTCAAAAAGAGAAAAGTGGAGCAGAGTGCAGAGTGTCCAAGAAAAATGGTATCGATTTATGCTGAAAGAATATAACCCCGCCGCCACTATGTGAGTCTTATGCCGACAAATATGAAACCCTCAAGGACAGCGGAGATGAGAGAAGGTGAATGAACTGTTGAGGGTTGAAGAAACAGCAGTGTGTTACTCACAGCCGAGACATCAGTGACGCTGCAGTGAAAGTTAGCTACATTGCTAATGAAATCGCAGTGGCTTCAAAACCATTTAGTGAGGGTGAATTTGTAAAAACATGCAGGATGAAGGCAGCGGAGATTGTGTGCCCTGAAAAGGGCAGGCTTTTGCAAATATCAGCCTGACAAGAAACACAGTGCAGACAGGATTTCGGATTTTCAGTGGATTTGGACAGCCAGTTGAAGAAAAAGTAAAGTATTTATTGGTTGGCTGCAACTGATGAAAGCACGGACATTACAGATGTTGCACAACTGGCCATTTTCATCCGCGGAGTTGATGACACATTGACGACAGAGGAGGGAGTGGTGCCGAGACAGATACAACGACAGCAGCTGATATTTTTACGACTGCGGCGTGCTGGACAGGGTCGGAGGGATGGTCCCGCGCTGTCAGCCTGGCTACAGATGGTGCGACCTCAAGATCGGGAAAAAAGAGGGTTTGACAAATTTCAGAGAGAAAGTGCAATCCGCAAATGGAGGACGGGATTTTTTGACTTTTCACTGTATTTTTGCACCAGGAGGCTTTGTGTTGCAAGTCATTAAAGATGGATAAGCCATGAAGGTGGTATAAACTGTTAATTTATCCGATCCAGAAGCCTGAATCACCGTCAGTTTGACAGCCTTCTCAGAGAGAAAGACCACATCTATGGCCTGCCATACCACACTGAGGTAAGATGGTTAAGGAGGTGGTGCTGAGGCTTTGATTTAGAGAAGAAATTGAACAGTTATGGAAGAAAAGGGCAAACTAGTGTTAGAATTTATTCGAGAATGGAGAGGACCTTGCATTTATGGTGGATGTTACAGAGCACCTGAATAACCTGAACAAACAGCTGCAAGGGCGCAACAAAGTTGTCACGCAGTATGATGACAGCATACGTTCTTTCAAGTTGAAATTGTCATTGTGGGAGACGCAACTTAGCCGGTGGTGATGCAGCTCACTTCCCCTGTCTGAAAAATGTGCGTGACCCAACATGTGGCAGACATGAAGCGGTTCAAAGATAAAATAACGGGACTGTTACGGGAGTTTGAGCAACGCTCAGATTTATGTTTATATGTTTTTATGTTGATGTGCTATTGTTTTTAATGGATTTTATTTTATTTGTATATTTAACCTATTCTTGACTCTGTGGTTCTTGCACTTGTTTGGGGAACTAGGATTTCATTATTTTTATCTACATTTCTGCCTGAGAAATGACACCCTGATATAGTTCTGTGATCTGTGATATACTTCTGTGAATCACTGAGGCATTGTGTGTTTTTTGTCCTCAGAACTTTCAAATAACTTGAGGCGTTTTATGATTAATAGTGATGTTGTGCTTTTGGACACTGTCCTCAGGCTCCAGCTTTATGTTTATATGTTTTTATGTTGATGTGCTATTGTTTTTAATTGTTTTTATTTTATTTGTATATTTAACCTATTCTTGACTCTGTGGTTCTTGCACTTGTTTGGGGAACTAGGATTTCATTATTTTTATCTACATTTCTGCCTGAGAAATGACACCCTGATATAGTTCTGTGATCTGTGATATACTTCTGTGAATCACTGAGGCATTGTGTGTTTGTGTGTTCTTTGTCCTCAGAACTTTCAAATAACTTGAGGTGTTTTATGATTAATAGTGATGTTGTGCTTTTGGACACTGTCCTCAGGCTCCAGCTTTATGTTTATATGTTTTTATGTTGATGTGCTATTGTTTTTAATTGTTTTTATTTTATTTGTATATTTAACCTATTCTTGACTCTGTGGTTCTTGCACTTGTTTGGGGAACAGGATTTCATTATTTTTATCTACATTTCTGCCTGAGAAATGACACCCTGATATAGTTCTGTGATCTGTGAAACAGTTCTGTTAATCACTGAGGCATTGTGTGTTTGTGTGTTCTTTTTCTTTAGAATTTTCAAATAAACTTGACGTGTTTTATAATTAATAGTGATGTTGTGCTTGTACTATTTTGGACACACTGTCCTCAGGCTCCAGCTTTATGTTGTATGTTGATCGTATTAAAACAAAGAAAACAATCTGAAGTTGTTGTTTTTAAGTTATATATACCATGATTTTTCCGGTCCGGCCCACTTGGGAATAGATTTTCCTCCATGTGGCCCCTGAGCTAAAATGAGTTTGACACCCCTGGGTTAGAGGGACTAATTTGCCCCCAAAAAAACTCAACGCCTCGGAGACTCAAAACAGCCTACAGGAGGAATCAATAGTAATTAGCCCACAGAGTGGTGACATTACGTGCCCCCTCCCACTCCTGTGACCTTTATAACTGTCACCCGCTACAATGGGTGACAGAGTGAGGGAGGGAGGGAGGGACCTTTCCTTCAGGCATCAACACCCTCTTTCTTTTTTTCCCACATCACTCTCTCTTCCTTTTCAAGGTGAAACAACATTCCAACAACAAAATCCCATTTAATCGTTTGACAAAAGTATTTTGTAGTTTGACAAGATCCTTTGTTTTGTTTTAAAAGCCTCTTTGAGATCCTTCATGTAATGAAAAGGGCTATATAAATTAAATATTATTATTATTATTAACACCCATATAAACCAAAACAACGGTCAACCCATTCCGAGTGGATCAAGCTCCATTCTTCCACTGTGTGAATTAAATAACATATCAGATAAGAGAGAGAGAGAGCACTCAGCCATTCATTATACTGTGTCCACTGAGACTGTCTCCCTTCTGAAGCGCTTCAGCACTTCCACTTCCTCTTCTATAAATACACATCCAGCCAGTCAGATTACTAGAAAGGCTGCTGGCCTGGTCACCATTGACCATGATGTGAGAGTGTTAAGCTCAAGGCTTTCCTTCAGGCCCAGTGTCCTGCCTATAAGTCCATCAATAGGTGTGAAGAGAGTCAAACCTCCTGGAAGAAATCCTCATACACAGTAAGAAGATGTTTGGTGTGTGCTCTCACACTACCAGTCAATCCAACAGCAGTGGTGGAAGCTACCCTTAACCACAGATCTAGGATCAGATTCCCTACTCCCAATTCTAACCTTAACCATTAGACACTAACCAACTGTTAGGTTCTGAATAAACAGAGTAAAAACTCACAGATGACTAGAAAAAGCTAAAACCAAGTTTATTCAACCCACTGGGTGCTGCTGCAAACACAACATACAAGTCATTCACAAACACATCTTTATACCTTCCAACTAGGCGGAGTCATCTCCTTGCATGTCTAAGATAGACACTCCTCCTGTTGTTAGGCAGAAACACAGTAGCTTCCTCTTACAGGTGTTGTCATGGCCCTGTCTAAGTCTAGGACCCTCATGGGCGTGGAAATGTGTGTGTATGTGTGAGATAAGACGGTAATCAGATGTTCTTCTGTGCGGGCCCCTGTGGCCCCCCTTCCATCAGTATCTTCTCTCTTCAACTGTTGACCTTATCTCGAGTTGAGTTCCACATTCCTCATGGTCCTGGTTCCGCAGCCATTGGCTTGCTTTATCAAGAACTGAAACTAGATTGTTGCGCTTTGCTCAGTAAGAAGATGTTTGGTGTGTGCTCTCACACTACCAGTCAATCCAACAGCAGTGGTGGAAGCTACCCTAACCACAGATCTAGGATCAGATTCCCTACTCCAAATTATAACCTTAACCATTAGACACTAACCTATCCACATACATTCATTTTAGTCATTTAGCAGACGCTCTTATCCAGAGCGACTTACAGTTAGTGAGTGCATTTTTATTTTTTTTCATACCACGTGTAACCATGCCAGCCCAGGACCTCCACAACCGGCTTCTTTACCTGCGGGATCGTCTGAGACCAGCCACCCGGACAGCTGATGAAACTGAGGAGTATTTCTGTCTGTATTAAAGCCCTTTGTGGTGAAAAACTCATTCTGATTGGCTGGGCCTGGCTCCATCTAAATTTGCCCCTGCCCAGTCATGTGAAATCCATAGATTAGGGCCTAATGAATTCATTTCAATTGACTGATTTCCTTATATGAACTGTGACTCAGTAAAATCGTTGAAATTGTTGGATAAATATAAAAAAATATATATATATATATATATATAATATATAAAAAAAAAAAAGCACACATGCACTATTCCACATGTATGGACAGTATGAAGATGTGTAGATGTGTAGCCTTGAGCAAGGCACTCAACCCTAATTGCTCCTGTAAGTGCTCTGGATAAGAGCGTCTGCTAAATGACTAAAATGTAAATGTAAATGTAAAATGTAGTTATATCACTGAATGTAGGATATGGTTTGTGTGTGTGTTCTATAATCTAATTGGAATATGTGGTGTAATTACTTTGGCTCGTACTCTGGGTAGCAGCTCTGCCTGAAATAACCTCCTCTCCTCTCTCTCCCTCCCTCTCTCTCCCCCTTGGTGTAAATCTCTGGGCAGGGTGACAGGGATCAATGACAATCCTCAAAGATAGCCCCCACTGGAGCCCAGACCCAATCTCCCCCTAGCCATCCATCCATCCCCTCTGTCCTCTCAGCAGTGTTCCAAAATAACACGCTACGCATCATTAGTGGGTGTTACTGTGATATATAACGTTAGCTTTAGCGCTAGGTAGCATCGGGGCCGGCAGCGTCACATGGAGCCCCATGTGAACCACACGTGGAAAGGCCACTGCTGCTGCTCCACACTCCCTCCCTCTCCTCTATCTCTCCTCTCCTCCCTCTCTCCCTCCATCACAGTGGATCCTCTCCTCCCTGGTTCTAATCCGGCCTGGGTACATTGGAGGCCCCTGTTTTAAATACGTCCGTCAGTGGGGCAGGGATTAAAAACTCCAACAGGCCAGATTAGGAGGTTAAAAACAGACTGGAGGCGTCCCCGCCAGCAGCTGGGTGCTGGGCTGGACACAGACCTAACTGACACTTCCTCTCAAATGAACCCCTCCTTTTCATCCCTCCTTCCTCTGTGGGGGAGAATAGAGGAGGCTGGGGATCTCCCGATGTGTAATCATGGAGTAGGAGGAGGAGGTTATTCCTCCCTTCCTTCGACTACTCTCTCATTCCACTGTCGAGCAGCATAAGCTTCAAAATATTTCCCTCTTTCTTCCTCCCTCTCTCTCCCTCAGTCTCTCGTTCTCTGTCCAGACGGTTGAGAGGGAGGGCATAGTCGGAGGGTGGAGTGGGGAGACGGTTTGAGAGAGGGGTATGTGACTTTGCCAAATGTTGTGGTTAGGAAAACACTTGCATAACAATGCCCAGAAAAGATTTCTCTCTCTCCCTTCTCCTCCCTCTGTCTCTCCCAGTCCCTCTCTCCCCCACTGTCTCTTCCCCTCTCCCTCCTCCTCCCTCTCTCTCCTACTCCTCCTCCCTCACTTCCTTCTATCTCTCCTTCTCGCTCTCTCTCCCTCCTTCCCCCTCTCAAGGTCGTTGGGGGCCTGTGTGTCCTCATCAACACTTTGGTGGGGAGAGCAGGTAGCTCTCTTCTCACGCTACAATGCAGCTCTCCTCTCTGCTGGACCGTACTGTACAGTGACTCAGCAGAAACCAAAGTACATTCACTTAGGCTGCATCCCAAATGGCACCCTATTCCCCGTGGGCTCTGGTCAAAAGTAGTGCACTAGAAAAGGGAACAGGGTGTCAGTTGGGATGCACACTTAGACTGGAGTCAAGAGAATAATCTATTAACACAGACATATGCTGAATTGAGAGAACGAGACAAGCAATTACAATTTAAACAAGAGCTCCATCTAAATTTAGACTGATATTAATGCAATTTCAATGCAGCGGAAAAACACATCTATACTCCTATTGTCTTTCCTTTGTTTCGACAACAGACGCTCTCGCTCCAGGAAAATCATGATAACAAAGCCTGCCAATTGCAGCAGAGACAATACAGCGGCAGCCTGTGACGTGGACAAGACCACAGACAACCGATCAACACTCATCAACAGCCTCCAATCCCACCCAATGGACAGAATCATCTAAGGCTGCATCGTACATGGCACCATATGCGATATATCGTGTAGTACTTTTGACCAGGGAACATATGGTTCAGGTCAAAAGTAGTGCACTATATAGGGAATAGGGTGCCATTTAAGTCAGTCTACAAAAACAAGTCTTTAGAGTCAAAATCCCTAATCCCAATACAAACCTCTATTTACCTCTCGGTAAAGCAGTGCCTTCCAGCACAGGGGTATAGTATCAGTCTTTCTATAGATCTGAGTGAGAGAGACTCCATACATAATGTTGAATGGAGCATCCACACAGAGGAGGACAACCCCCATGTCCGAACCCATGTCCGGGCCCCAGGCCCTGGCAGGCTGTGCTGCGTCACCAACCCCTGTGTGTGTGTGTTTGTTGTGTATAGGGCCCCTAGCTGCTCTAATCTGATTTGTAAGCCTTTGCATGGCTCTTATGTAACAGTGGGAGGATGAGTCGGAGCACTTGGTGAAGAGATATGAGCCCATTCCTCCCCATCCATGAGCCGCTGGATTGACACGGGAGGGGAAGAGCACCAGCTGGCGCTGTGTGTGTGTGTGTCTGAGTACAAAAGTGTGCATATGTGCGTAAGTGATGACTGTACGCAGACTGAGAATGTCTATGTCAGGGGTGTCAAACTCATTTTAGCTCAAGGGCCACATGGAGGAAAATCTATTCCCAAGTGGGCCGGACCGGAAAAATCATGGTATATATAACTTAAAAACAACAACTTCAGATTGTTTTCTTTGTTTTAATACGATCAACATACAACATAAAGCTGGAGCCTGAGGACAGTGTGTCCAAAATAGTACAAGCACAACATCACTATTAATCATAAAACACGTCAAGTTTATTTGAAAATTCTAAAGAAAAAGAACACACAAACACACAATGCCTCAGTGATTAACAGAACTGTTTCACAGATCACATAACTATATCAGGTGTCATTTCTCAGGCAGAAATGTAGATAAAAATAATGAAATCCTGTTCCCCAAACAAGTGCAAGAACCACAGAGTCAAGAATAGGTTAAATATACAAATAAAATAAAATAAATTAAAAACAATACCACATCAACATAAAAACATAAACATAAAGCTGGAGCCTGAGGACAGTGTCCAAAAGCACAACATCACTATTAATCATAAAACACCTCAAGTTATTTGAAAGTTCTGAGGACAAAGAACACACAAACACACAATGCCTCAGTGATTAACAGAACTGTTTCACAGATCACAGAACTATATCAGGGTGTCATTTCTCAGGCAGAAATGTAGATAAAAATAATGAAATCCTGTTCCCCAAACAAGTTCAAGAACCACAGAGTCAAGAATAGGTTAAATATACAAATAAAATAAAATCAATTAAAAACAATAGCACATCAACATAAAAACATAAACATAAAGCTGGAGCCTGAGGACAGTGTCCAAAAGCACAACATCACTATTAACGTAAAACACCTGAAGTTATTTGAAAGTTCTGAGGACAAAGAACACACAAACACACAATGCCTCAGTGATTAACAGAAGTGTATCACAGATCACAGAACTATATCAGGGTGTCATTTCTCAGGCAGAAATGTAGATAAAAATAATGAAATCCTGTTCCCAAACAAGTGCAAGAACCACAGAGTCAAGAATAGGTTAAATATACAAATAAAATAAAAACAATTAAAAACAATAGCACATCAACATAAAACATATAAACATAAATCTGAAAGCGTTGCTCAAACTCCCGTAACAGTCCCGTTATTTTATCTTTGAACCGCTTCATGTCTGCTACATGTTGGGTCGCGCCACATTTTTCAGACAGGGGAAGTGAGCTGCATCACCACCGGCAAGTTGCGTCTCCCACAATGACAGCTTCAACTTGAAAGAACGTATGCTGTCATAATACTGCGTGACAACTTTGTTGCGCCCTTGCAGCTGTTTGTTCAAGTTATTCAGGTGCTCTGTAACATCCACCATAAATGCAAGGTCCTGCATCCATTCTGCGGAATGAAATTCTAACACTGGTTTGCCCTTTTCTTCCATGAACTGTTCAATTTCTTCTCGTAAATCAAAGAAACGCCTCAGCACCTCGGCTTAACCATCTTACCTCAGTGTGAGTATGGCAGGCCATAGATGTGGTCTTTCTCTCTGAGAAGGCTGTCAAACTGACGGTGATTCAGGCTTCTGGATCGGATGAAATTAACAGTTTGGATGACCACCTTCATGACGTTATCCATCTTTAATGACTTGCAACACAAAGCCTCCTGGTGCAAAAATACAGTGAAAAGTCAAAAAATCACGTCCTCCATTTGCAGATTGCACTTTCTCTCTGAACTTTGTCACAACGCCTGCTTTTTTCCCGTTCATTGAGGGCGCACCATCTGTAGCCAGGCTTGACAGCGCGGGACCAGTCCACTCCGACCCTGTCCAGCGCGCCGACGAGTGCGGTAAAAATATCAGCTGCTGTCGTTGTATCTGTCACCGGCACCAACTCCACGAACTCCTCGGTGACGGTCAATGTGTCATCAACTCCGCGGATGAAAATGGCCAGTTGTGCAACATCTGTAATGTCCGTGCTTTCATCAATTGCAACCAAAACGCAATAAATGACTTTACTTTTTGCTTCAACTGGCTGTCCAAATCCACTGAAAGATCGGAAATCCTGTCTGCAACTGCTGTTTCTTGTCAGGCTGATATTTGCAAAAGCCTGCCGCTCAGGGCACACAATCTCCGCTGCCTTCATCATGCATGTTTTTACAAATTCACCTCACTAAATGGTTTTGAAGCCACTGCGATTTCATTAGCAATGAGGTAGCTAGCTTTCACTGCAGCGTCACTGATGTCTCGGCTGTGAGTAAACACAGACTGCTGTTTCTTCAGACTCCGCCAACAGTTCATTCACCTTCTCTCATCTCCGCTGTCCTTGAAAGTTGTCATATTTGTCGGCATGAAGACTCACATAGTGGCAACGAAGGTTATATTCTTTCAGCACTGCAACATGCTCTGAACACACCAAACATACAGCTTTCCCATTCAATTCTATAGGATGACCATTTTTCTTGGAACACTCTGCACTCTGCGTCCACTTTTCTCTTTTTTGACAGAGACATATTGGGGCAATGAGGGTGCCAAAGCACATAATGTTAAAAGTAGAAGCTGTAATAAATATCGCGGGCAAAACAAAGTAGCTCATTGGCTGCACGTGCTTGACCTACTTTTTTTATCATCTCGTGGGCCGGATTAAACCCGTTTGCGGGCCTGATCCGGCCCGCGGGCCGGACGTTTGACACCCCTGGTCTATGTTATGTACATGGATGTTAAGGTGCTTCATGCGAGGGAGATTGATTTGTTCTTATTACATTCGTGATTTCATGTTTTTGATTATTATTTGTGGACATTTTTGCTGCACTGTTAAGAGCTGGTAACACAAGCATGTCGCTGCACCCGCTATAACATCTGCTAAACTGTGTATTCAACAAATAAACTTTGATTGGATTGTGTGTGTGTAACCTAGAGGGGGAATCCAGACATAAGAAGAACAACTACCTCCATCCTCATCCCCCTATCAGAGAGAGAGAGAGAGGGAGAGCTAGATAGAGAGATAGAGAGAGAGACCGAAAGAGAGAGAGAGAGAGAGAGAGAGAGAGAGAGCGAGAGAGAGAGAATTCTAATCCTGCATGCATGAGACTCGCAGCGCATAACCCATGATGCTTTGTGAGAAATCACTCGGTAACTTCTTCCTCATTCCTCTGGGGTCATATTGTACGTCTCTGGCCTGACCTTCCTGCACAATAAACACTGTATCTACTATTAGTGTACACTGACTACCGTACCACTGTGGTATTACTTATATTACTTACAGTGGACTAACCATAAACTTCATCACATGCGATTAACAGTGCAGCACACTACCCTGGCATGCAACAAGGCATTGCCATTTTCTATCACTGCTGTACTCGTGTCATTCAATCAGCTAGCAATGTATTCATAATAAAATGTATGTATCAAATACAGTGGGGGAAAAAAGTATTTAGTCAGCCACCAATTGTGCAAGTTCTCCCACTTAAAAAGATGAGAGGCCTAGGGGTGTAACGATCCATCTACTACATCGATGTATCGATTTATATTCCTATGATCCAACTACATCGATCTGTGCTCGGCGAGTTGGCCTTTTGGACAACATATATCAATCTAACATCGTTTTAAAATGTAATAAATCGATTGTATCGATACTAGGAAATAACCCATTGGATTTAAGCACGTCAGACTTTATATGGATGTTTTTTCTTAGCACTTTTAATGATAAAGGCTTTAAACAGTACTCGATTCAGTCTGCCTATCCGTGACGTCATCGCCGCGCCAGCAGCAGCGCAAAGCGCGCAAAGACAACAAAACATAGCATGGCGGACGACAGAGGAGAAGCCGACGAGCGAGAAATTATCAAGCCACCATTGCGGTCCTTACAAGAAACAGGAATCTAGGAAACTTCACCTGCACTGTCCAGTATCCAGGTATTTATTTCAGTCACACTGGTTGAATTTTTTGGCTAAAAGGTTACTGAATCGATTTCAAGTCACTGAATCGT
Source organism: Coregonus clupeaformis (assembly GCF_020615455.1). Taxonomy (NCBI): domain Eukaryota; kingdom Metazoa; phylum Chordata; class Actinopteri; order Salmoniformes; family Salmonidae; genus Coregonus; species Coregonus clupeaformis. Next base: position 62,641,116 of record NC_059206.1, read on the forward strand.
TTCGGATCGTGTCGTTCTAAATGAACCAATATCGTCCTTGAATCGTATCGACAACCACGAATCGTGATACAAATCGAATCGTTGTTAAAACGAATCGTTACACCCCTAGAGAGGCCTGTAATTTTCATCATAGGTGCACGTCAACTATGACAGACAAAATGAGATTTTTTCCCCCAGAAAATCACATTGTAGGATTTTTAATGAATTTATTTGCTAATTATGGTGGAAAATAAGTATTTGGTCAATAACAAAAGTTTCTCAATACTTTGTTATATACCCTTTGTTGGCAATGACACAGGTCAAACGTTTTCTGTAAGTCTTCACAAGGTTTTCACACACTGTTGCTGGTATTTTGGCCCATTCCTCCATGCAGATCTCCTCTAGAGCAGTGATGTTTTGGGGCTGTCGCTGGGCAACACAGACTTTCAACTCCCTCCAAAGATTTCCTATGGGGTTGAGATCTGGAGACTGGCTAGGCCACTCCAGGACCTTGAAATGGTTCTTACGAAGCCACTCCTTCGTTGCCCGGGCGGTGTGTTTGGGATCATTGTCATGCTGAAAGACCCAGCCACGTTTCATATTCAATGCCCTTGCTGATGGAAGGAGGTTTTCACTCAAAATCTCACGATACATGGCCCCATTCATTCTTTCCTTTACACGGATCAGTCGTCCTGGTCCCTTTGCAGAAAAACAGTCCCAAAGCATGATGTTTCCACCCCCATGCTTCACAGTAGGTATGGTGTTCTTTGGATGCAACTCAGCATTATTTGTCCTCCAAACACGACGAGTTGAGTTTTTACCAAAAAGTTCTATTTTGGTTTCATCTGACCATATGACATTCTCCCAATCCTCTTCTGGATCATCCAAATGCACTCTAGCAAACTTCAGACGGGCCTGGATATGTACTGGCTTAAGCAGGGGGGACACGTCTGGCACTGCAGGATTTGAGTCCCTGGCGGCGTAGTGTGTTACTGATGGTAAGCTTTGTTACTTTGGTCCCAGCTCTCTGCAGGTCATTCACTAGGTCCCCCCGTGTGGTTCTGGGATTTTTGCTCACCGTTCTTGTGATCATTTTGACCCCACGGGGTGAGATCTTGCGTGGAGCCCCAGATCGAGGGAGATTATCAGTGGTCTTGTATGTCTTCCATTTCCTAATAATTGCTCCCACAGTTGATTTCTTCAAACCAAGCTGCTTACCTATTGCAGATTCAGTCTTCCCAGCCTGGTGCAGGTCAACAATTTTGTTTCTGGTGTCCTTTGACAGCTCTTTGGTCTTGGCCATAGTGGAGTTTGGAGTGTGACTGTTTGAGGTTGTGGACAGGTGTCTTTTATACTGATAACAAGTTCAAACAGGTGCCATTAATACAGGTAACGAGTGGAGGACAGAGGAGCCTCTTAAAGAAGAAGTTACAGGTCTGTGAGAGCCAGAAATATTGCTTGTTTGTAGGTGACCAAATACTTATTTTCCACCATAATTTGCAAATAAATTCATTAAAAATCCTACAATGTGATTTTCTGGATAAATTTTTCTCATTTTGTCTGTCATAGTTGACGTGCACCTATGATGAAAATTACAGGCCTCTCTCATCTTTTTAAGTGGGAGAACTTGCACAATTGGTGGCTGACTAAATACTTTTTTTCCCCACTGTATACATACAACGAATTACACCCAACAGATGCCGAAAAATTATCACGACACCTTTCTTCAATGTCCTATCGCCCATAACCAGATCTTACTAACTGGACTGTCTAAATAAATGGAACAACAGGCTGTACATACACATCTACACATGAAGAGAATGATAACAGAGGTATTGTCATTCCACAGCCACACATCTCATTAGAACGTTCCAGTCCTCTCCCATTCAGTCACTGTTCTAGGGGAAATGGTAGCTAAAAGGTGTGAATAACCGAACAATAACCCTCCCTTTCTCCATTTCTATCCGTCTCTACACCCACTACCTCTGTCATATTCTCTCCATCACATCCTCCACATTCCTCTCTTTCTCCTCCTCTCTCAACAGCTACGTCTCTCCCCCTCTTTATCACGCTGTCGCTCTTCCTTCTCTCTCTCTCTCTCTCTCGACATGGGAAACGTGTGTTAACATTGCCAAAGCAAGTGAAGTAGATAGTAAACAAAAGTGAAATAAACAATAAAAATGAACAGTAAACATTACACTCAGAACTTCCAAAAGAATAAAGACATTTCAAATGTCATATTATGTCTATATACAGTGTTGTAACAATGTGCAAATAGTTAAAGTACAAATGGGAAAATAAGTAAACATAAATATGGGTTGTATTTACAATGGTGTTTGTTCTTCACTGGTTGCCCTTTTCTTGTTGCAACAGGTATCAAAAATCGTGCTGCTGTGAGGGCACACTGTGGTATTTCACCCAGTAGATAAGGGTGTCTAATTGTGTTGCTGTCCTGGGGCTCTGTGGGGTCTGTTTGTGTTTGTGAACAGAGCCACAGGACCAGCTTGCTTATGGGACTCTTCTCCAAGTTTGTTATGGAAGGTTTGGGAATTGCTTCCTTTTAAGTGGTTATAGAATTTAATGGTTCTTTTCTGGATTTTGATAATTAGCGGGTATCGGCCTAATTCTGTTCTGCATGCATTATTTGTTGGTTTTCGTTGTACACAAAGGATATTTTTGCAGAATTCTGCATGCAGAGTCTCAATTTGGTATTATTATTATTATTATTATTAATTTGGTGTTCGTCCCATTTTGTGAGTTCTTGGTTGGTGAGCGGACCCCAGACCTCACAACCATAAAGGACAATTTGTTCTATAACTGATTCAAGTATTTTTTGCCAGATCCTAATTGGTATGTCAAATTGTATGTTCCTTTTGATGGCATAGAAGGCCCTTCTTGCCTTGTCTCTCAGATCGTTCACAGCTTTGTGGAAGTTACCTGTGGCGCTGATGTTTAGGCTGAGGTATGTATAGTTTTTTGTGTGCTCTAGGGCAACGGTGTCTAGATGGAATTTGTATTTGTGGTCCTGGCAACTGGACCTTTTTTGGAACACCATTATTTTTGTCTTACTGAGGGGCCATGTCTGACATAATCTATGCAGAAGATCTAGGTGCTGCTGTAGGCCCTTCTTGGTTGTTGACAGAAGCACCAGATCATCAGCAAACAGTAGACATTTGACTTCAGATTCTAGTAGGGTGAGGCCGGGTGCTGCAGACTGTTCTAGTGCCCTCGCCAACTCGTTGATATATATGTTAGAGGGTGGGGCTTAAACTGCATCCCTGTCTCACCCCACGGCCCTGTGGAAAGAAATGTGTGTGTTTTTTGCTAATTTTAACCTCACACTTGTTGTTTGTGTACATGGATTTTATAATGCCGTATGTTTTTCCCCCAACCCCACTTTCCATCAATTTGTATAGCAGACCCTCATGCCAAATTGAGTCAAAAGCTTTTTTGAAATCAACAAAGCATGAGAAGACTTTGCCTTTGTTTTGGTTTGTTTGTTTGTCAATTAGGGTGTGCAAGGTGAATACGTGGTCTGTCGTACGGTAATTTGGTAAAAAGCCAATTTGACATTTGCTTAGTACATTGTTTTCACTGAGGAAATGAACTAGTCTGCTGTTAATGATAATGCAGAGGATTTTCCCAAGGTTGCGGTTGACGCATATCCCACAGTAGTTATTGGGTTCAAATCTGTCTCCACTTTTGTGGATTGGGGTGATCAGTCCTTGGTTCAAAATATTGGGGAAGATGCCAGAGCTAAGGATGATGTAAAAGAGTTTAAGTATAGCCAATTGGAATTTGTGGTCTGTATATTTTATCATTTCATTGAGGATACCATCAACACCACAGGCCTTTTTGGGTTGGAGGGTTTGTATTTTGTCCTGTAGTTCATTCAATATAATTGGAGAATCCAGTGGGTTCTGACAGTCTTTAATAGTTGATTCTAAGATTTGCATTTGATCATGTATATTTTTATGCTGTTTGTTAAAGGGCCAAAAAGATTGGAGAAGTGGTTTAATCTCCCGAGTGGCGCAGTGGTCGGCTGCATCGAGTGTATGGTTCGAGGGCATGGGGCGGGGGCAGCGTGCCAGGGATGGCCGGCAGGGATGTAGCTCAGTTGGTAGAGCATGGCATTTGCAACTTTATTTTTTATTTATTTTTATTTATTTTATTTCACCTTTATTTAACCAGGTAAGCCAGTTGAGAACAAGTTCTCATTTACAACTGCGACCTGGCCAAGATAAAGCATAGCAGTGCGATAAAAACAACAACACAGAGTTACATATGGGGTAAAAAAACATAAAGTCAAAAGATACAACAGAAAATATATATACAGTGTGTGCAAATGTAGCAAGTTATGGAGGTAAGGCAATAAATAGGCTATAGTGCAAAATAATTACAATTAGTATTAACACTGGAATGATAGATGTGCAAGAGATTATGTGCAAATAGAGATACTGGGGTGCAAAAGAGCAAAATAAATAACAATATAGGGATGAGGTAGTTGGGTGGGCTAATTTCAGATGGGCTGTGTACAGGTGCAGTGATCGGTAAGGTGCTCTGACAACTGATGCTTAAAGTTAGTGAGGGAGATAAGTGTCTCCAGCTTCAGAGATTTTTGCAATTCGTTCCAGTCATTGGCAGCAGAGAACTGGAAGGAATGGCGGCCAAAGGAGGTGTTGGCTTTGGGGATGACCAGTGAGATATACCTACGGGTGGGTGCTGCTATGGTGACCAATGAGCTAAGATAAGGCGGGGATTTGCCTAGCAGTGATTTATAGATGGCCTGGAGCCAGTGGGTTTGACCACGAACATGTAGTGAGGACCAGCCAACAAGAGCGTACAGGTCACAGTGGTGGGTAGTGTATGGGGCTTTGGAGACAAAACGGATGGCACTGTGATAGACTACATCCAATTTGCTGAGTAGAGTGTTGGAGGCTATTTTGTAAATGACATCGCCGAAGTCAAGGATCGGTAGGATAGTCAGTTTTACGAGGGCATGTTTGGCAGCATGAGTGAAGGAGGCTTTTGTTGCGAAATAGGAAGCCGATTCTAGATTTAACTTTGGATTGGAGATTCTTAATGTGAGTCTGGAAGGAGAGTTTACAGTCTAACCAGACACCTAGGTATTTGTAGTTGTCCACATACTCTAGGTCAGACCCGTCGAGAGTGGTGATTCTAGTCGGGTGGGCGGGTGCCAGCAGCGTTCGATTGAAGAGCATGCATTTAGTTTTACTAGTGTTTAAGAGCAGTTGGAGGCTACTGAAGGAGTGTTGTATGGCATTGAAGCTCGTTTGGAGGTTTGTTAACCCAGTGTCCAATGAAGGGCCAGATGTATACAAAATGGTGTCGTCTGCGTAGAGGTGGATCTGAGAGTCACCAGCAGCAAGAGCGACATCATTGATATACACGGAGAAAAGAGTCGGCCCAAGAATTGAACCCTGTGGCACCCCCATAGAGACTGCCATAGGTCCAGACAACAGGCCCTCCGATTTGACACACTGAACTCTATCTGAGAAGTAGTTGGTGAACCAGGCGAGGCAACGCCAGGGTTGTGGGTTCGATTCCCACAGGGGGTTGGAAAAAAAATAATGTATGCATTCACTAACTGTAAGTCGCTCTGGATAAGAGCGTCTGCTAAATGACTAAAATGTAAATGTAAATGTTTACCCATACATCTCCGTTTTGGACAGATAGCTTTTTGTGTTGTTGTTTGTTTAGTGTTTTCCAATTTTCCCAGAAGTGGTTAGAGTCTATGGATTCTTCAATTACATTGAGCTGATTTCTGACATGCTGTTCCTTCTTTTTCCGTAGTGTATTTCACCATAGTGAAGGCGTAGGCTCAGGTTTTCTGGGTCTCTATGTTTTTGGTTGGATAGGTTTCTCAATTTCTTTCTTAGGTTTTTGCATTTTTCATCAAACCATTTGTCATTGTTGTTACTTTTCTTCAGTTTTCTGTTAGAGATTTTTGGATTTGATAGGGAAGCTGAGAGGTCAAATATACTGTTTAGGTTTTCTACTGCCAAGTTTACACCTTCACTATTACAGTGGAATGTTTTGTCCAGGAAGTTGTCTAAAAGGGATTGAATTTGTTTCGACACTACTTTCCTCCCATCTATAGTATTTCTTAATATTATTCAGTTCCTTTGGCTTTGATGCCTCATGATTGAGTATTGCTCTGTTCAATTAGACTGTGATTTTGCTGTGGTCTGATAGGGGTGTCAGTGGGCTGACTGTGAACACTGAGCGACTCTGGGTTGAGGTCAGTGATAAAGTCATCTACAGTACTACTACCAATAGATGAGCTATAGGTGTATCTACCATAGGAGTCCCCTCGAAGCCTACCATTGACTATGTACATACCCAGCGTGCGACAGAGCTGCAGGAGTTGTGACCCGTTTTTGTTGGTTATGTTGTCGTAGTTGTGCCTAGGGGGGCATATGGGGGAGGGAATGCTGTCACCTCCAGGTAGGTGTTTGTCCCCCTGTGTGCTGAGGGTGTCAGGTTCTGGCATATAAGTCACCACAGACTAGTACATGTCCCTGGGTCTGTAAATGATTGATTCCCCCCTCCAGGATGGAGAAGCTGTCTTCATTAAAGTATGGGGATTCTAGTGGGGGGGATATAGGTAGCACACAGGAGGACATTTTTCTCTGTTGAGATAATTTCCTTTTGAATTTCTAGCCAAATGTAAAATGTTCCTGTTTTGATTAAATTAATAGAGGGAGTTAGGTATGCTCTATACCAAATTAGCATACCCCCCTGTTTCACAGCTGGTAGTTTGGTGGATGGGATTACCAGCTCTGTAACCTAGAGGGCAACCAGTGGGTCCGTCTCCTTTATACCATGTTTCTTGTAGGATCTCTCTCTCTCTCCCTCTCTCTCCCTCTCTCTCCCCCCCCTCCCCTCCCCGAGAAGGGCCCTTGTGAGTTATGTGATAATAATAATAAATAATATGCCATTTAGCAGACGCTTTTATCCAAAGCGATTTACAGTCATGCGTGCATACATTTTTGTGTATGGGTGGTCCCGGGGATCGAACCCACTACCTTGGCGTTACAAGCGCCGTGCTCTACCAGCTGAGCTACAGAGGACCACATGTAAATTAACGGCTCTGGGCAACAACTATTCTGCCGCCGCCGAATTTAGTGAGGAGGGGCCAAGGCTTTCATCCTGGTTAGAAAGCCTCTCATCATGAGGGTGGAGAGAGCGAGAGAGAGGAGAGAGCCAAAAACGAGGACAGAAATGTGTCACGACTCAGAGGAGTGCAGAGGCTCCATCATCCAGATTACTGCTGCTGCCACGACGACCAGTGACTCACCCCCTCCCCTTTCCAGCATCGTTGTCGTGCCAACAATGCATCACGAGCCCGAGCCCCAGCCTGAGCCGGAATCTCCATTTCAAAGGAGAAAAGGAATGAGAGGGATAATGACATGGGATAATGACATGGGATAATGAAAGGGATTTGACTGTAGATGGCCTTGACTTCCTATGACATGACACCACACAGGGAGATGGATTGTCCTTGAGGAGTTGTCTAATGTTATTATAATGTTCTTAGCATGTTGTGAGGATGTTATTAGGGTGTTAACACAGTGGCTGACAGCTTGTCAGTGTTGATTCTGCTTACGACTTGGGGGCTTCAGGCATGCTGTACTGGACAGAGTCTATCCACTAGCATCCACCATCTTGTTGGTATTAATATCATAAGATAATTGGCATTAGTACTCTGCTGGGAAAAATGCTTTAATATAAATTTGTCTCTACACTCTCACAATATTTAACCTAATTCTGTCACCATCTTGTTGATATCTCAATGATATGTTTGAATTAACAGTAAATGCTCTCTGTCTGTTTTGATATAACTTGGCATTCAAATAAATTATTTTGACACAGACATTTCTTACAGCTTTACTGAAGTGTGTGTGTGTGTCCTAATCCTTGGGTCCACGAGAGGCCCATTTATCCTAAAACAATATGAAAAGCCTCTCCTATAACTCACTAGCTCACTGTCAGGGCTCTCCAGATTACCCCGTCTAAATAGATTCTGCCTGAGCTCCAACAAGAAGAAAAAGTGCATCCTCAGTGTCATGTCAAAATAACAGCCTAGTAACCAATCTCATGATTTATCCAATGAAACAACAGAGAGCATTTGTGATGAATTACGATACAAACAAAATCAAGGCTATAATACATTTATATTTGTACTTGTTGCACTCTTCATTCCCTCATTACAAACAGACAGACACTACAAGGCAGACTAAAACAGATTCGGTACAACTAAATTGTATTGACTGAATAGGATTGTAAAACATCAAACTGATGCTGGCCACATAAGAATAGAGGATTGACCAAACCTTACATTGTCAAGATAATACATGGTTCTGGAGCTATTTCTCTCTCAGGTCAAAGAGCTCAGTCTAGATGAGTCTTTGGAGTGTGTGTGTGTGTGTGTGTGTGTGTGTGTGTGTGTATATGTGTGTGTGTGCAGTCCCGCACACATATACACACAAACCATCCAGCATCTCAGTCTCAAGGGGTTGTGGAGGCAGTAATGACCTCTCTGGGAGGTGAATCCATCACCAGTCCTCTCTGTGTCGGTATGGTCTGGACTACTGATGCCAAGGGAGAAATCCTCTACCTTACCCTAACACAGTCACAAAGATCCATGGCATCGATAGTGGGCCATTAGAACCCCAGCCTAGAATCCCAACTGATATGTTCTGTTTCACCTAGTAACAACAAACAGAACATATCCGTTTGGATTCCAGGCTATTAGAAGCGCTCACCCAGACTACACAGTCATTACAAACTGACAGGATGAACTGCTAGAACACGCAAAGTCAAACGAGTGCACAGCCCCAGGTCAACGGCACCACTTTGAACCACCATCTTTACTAAGTACCTTTCATCTGCTACAGTAGAAGGTGAAACAGCTCTGTGGTGGTTTAATGACACACGAATACTACACCACGTTTCAAATATGTAAATCTGGGAGAGAACATGTAAAGCCGAAGCCACTTAGCTAGCTGCAGTCGCTAACGTCGCTTGAGGGAAGAGTAGCATTAGGCGAAATATAACGACAAGAACCTGACTGTTACTGACAGCTTCCTATAGGGTGGCGGTATGTGGTGGGCTGTATGTATGGTGTTATAACGTACAGCTCCAGGAGGTGTACAAGGAAGTATAGAGAGACTATTTATTAGACTCTGAAAGCAGAGAAAAAGGAGGAGAGGAACAGAGGAGGAGACTGACTGTATGGCAGTTCTTTCTCAGGGTCTCTCTCAGGGGGCTGGTGATAAACCATCTCAGGGTCTGTAGGTATGGAGAGAGGGGGAGCAGGAGAGAAAGTGATAAAATATGCAAAAGAGAAGTAGAGGAACAGGAAGGGCTAGGTGATGTAAACATAACCAGGGCGCGAGAGAGAGAGAGAGAGAGAGAGAGGGGAGAAAGCAGAGAAAGAGGGAGAGAAAAGCGTGGGAGGAGAGAGGAAAAGTGATGGGAACGGAGAACGAGAGGTATGTGACAGATGCTATGACAGTATGTCCATGAGGGTGGGGTGGTGGGCTGGTCAGGAGGGCTGGGGTCCAGCCAGAGGACCATGGGTTACTTCCTACCTAGGGGCTTCTGAATCACTGCAGCCTGCGGAAGGTGTCAGGTTTCACCAAGTCATGGGTTTTATTCACTAGGAACCAAACAGAATACAACGGGGAGGGACCTACCTGAATGTGTCCAATAGAAACTTGTTTTTGTTGCAAAACAACTGTTTGCACTAATGATTACACCCATGGTCAACAGTTTCTGACGGCGGCCATCTTGTTTCTTACAACACACTGTACATTACATACAGTCTTTATCCTTAGCTACTTTGTTACTGCACAGTATGCACACTGCACATTAACTTAGTGATATCATATACCACTTCTACTCTGTACATTGATACGGTCATTTCTAATATTCATGGCATAAATAAAAAGGCGTTTATAAAGTTGGCCTATGTTAATTGAAAAACTGTACCTTCCAGATTAATCTCATAAAACAAGAAGAAAATAAATGGAGTCGAGCTCAAAGGAACATTCGCTACATTTCAGTCTGATAAAGATAAATGTGAGTGGTTCCCTCCACGTCTCACTACAGCGACAAACCATCAAGGGCAGTAGTGTTATTCATGGTTTGCCTGGGAGCTGGGAAAGACAAGCAGTCGGCTGTGGACGCCTAAATCAATACTGCAGCAGAAACCCATTCCTCATCCTCACAGACCTGAGCAAACACTCCCGCAGACTGTCAATCAGACAGCACCAGCCGAGCACAGATAAAAAAACAGATATGCCTAATGTTGACATCGGTATGACTCAACCCGCGGTGAGTAATTACAAAGCCCCCTTGAAGACTCACATGTCTGTCAATATATTTGATATTGAGTCCATTACATTCAGATCAGGGTATATTTCATTGAATTTCCTCTCTGTTGATAAGGTCGTGACTGGAAGGGAAATAAGATCCAGGATTGTAATGATATACCCAGAGATCAGTGCTCAGACTGTCAAGCCAACTGAATACAGAGTAGGAGAGACAAGGGCTGCATCTCAATAGTCAGTGGCTTCCTCCCCTCGTCTCCCCCAGTCTCCTCTCCTTCACCTGGGCAGTTCTGAGAACGCAGCACAGGTGACAGCAATATGGTGAACTTCTACCACAAATGTTCTTTCACCTGTCCAGTCCCTTCACCTCAGTGCAACTGAAGGAGAGACGAAGAGAGGAAGTCACTGTAGACTATTAAGACGCACCCCATACTGTAGGGCTGAGATAGAGGCTACATTACATCAGTGGAGGCTGCTGAGGGGAGGACGGCTCATAATAATGTGTGGAATAGAGTCAATGGAATGGTATTCACCCCAAGGAAACGACGCGTTTGATTCCATTCCATTGACTCCATTTCAGACATTATTATGAGCCGCCCTCCCCTCAGCAGCCTCCACTGCATTACATTACACTAGCAGTCCAGTGGTGTATTCCTAGCGGAATCGCCTCAGGGCTCCACACATGAACAGTGGTGATACCACACATGATATCAATAGCATCAACGCAGAGCAGGATAATTCATTCCATACTTTTTTCTCCACACGGACATCCATTACACCACTCTGTATTCTCAATATCGGGTCTCAATATTGTCCCACAGATAAACAAACGATAAACAAGCAAGGCTGAACAGGTAGCATTGAGCCAGCTTCGGATAGCACTGAGACAGCTTCGGATAGCACTAAGACAGCTTCGGATAGCACTGTGCCAGCGTCGGATAGCTTTGTGCCAGCGTCGGATAGCTTTGAGCCAGCTTCGGATAGCATTGAGCCCGCTTCGGATAGCATTGAGACAGCTTCGGATAGCATTGAGCCATCTTCGGATAGCATTGAGCCAGCTTCGGTCAGCATTGAGCCAGCTTCAGATAGCATTGAGCCAGCTTCAGATAGCATTGAGACAGCTTCAGATAGCATTGAGACAGCTTCAGATAGCATTGAGACAGCTTCAGATAGCATTGAGACAGCTTCAGATAGCATTAAGACAGCTTCAGATATCATTGATACAGCTTCAGATGATAGCATTAAGACAGCTTCAGATATCATTGTGCCAGCTTTAGATAGCATTGAGACAGCTTTAGATAGCATTGAGCCAGTGTGTGTGTGATGTGTACGTGTGTATGTGTACGGTATGTGTGTACTCATCCATATTTAACGACTACTGCATGAGATAACGGGAATAGGCAATTGCTGGTTCTCAAAGCCTTTCTAAGGCAAGCCATTCAGGGTGACGGGGCTGATGGGAATTGGAAGCGTGCCCAAGGAGTCATTCAGAAACACACAACTGGGAAATCCATAGGAATGACTGGAGAAAGCCCCTTTGAGGATTTCATGTATTAACATATAATAAGGTGTTCCTGTACAAGGCGGGAGAATGTGGCATACTAGGGCAGTGTGTGTGTGTGTGTGTGTGTGTGTCCACACACTTGCGGACACACACACACACACACTCTCCCAAGGCTGCTGGGACCGCACATTCAACTTCCTCCTCTTAGCGTTGCCATGCCTACCAACTCTCAAGTCTCTGACCCCCCCCCTGTGTGATTACCATTTCTAACATGTCCAACATCTGACGGCTGTGATACAAACCCCTCCAGCTAAGTGACTCACACAGTGATTAAAAATACCTACATCCTTTCTTTGGCTTTTCTCGTTTAATCTAAACTGTCTAATCCAGGGTGTCAAGCGTCGGCCCGCGGGCGATCAGTGCAAGTGTTCCAAGAAAAATGGTCATCCCTATTTCTTCACGGAATTGAATGGGAAAGCTGTATGTTTGGTGTGTTCAGGGCATGTTGCAGTGCTGAAAGAATATAGCCTTCGTCGCCACTATGCCGGTCTTCGTGCGACAAATATGACAACTTTCAAGGACAGCGGATATGAGAGAAGGTGAATATGAACTGCTGGCGGGTCTGAAGAAGCAGCAGTCTGTGTTTACTCACAGCCCGGGACATCAGTGGCCGCTGCAGTGAAAGCTAGCTACCTCATTGCTAATGATAATCGCAGTGGCTTCAAAACCATTTAGTGAGGGTGAATTTGTAAAAACATGCATGATGAAGGCAGCGGAGATTGTGTGCCCTGAAAAGCGGCAGGCTTTTGCAAATATCAGTCCTGACAAAAACTACAGTTGCAGACAGGATTTCCGATCTTTCAGTGGATTTGGACAGCCAGTTGAAGAAAAAAAGTAAAGTCATTTTTCGCGTTTTCGGTTGCAATTGATGAAACCATGAACATTCCAGATGTTGCACAACTGGCCATTTTCATCCGCGGGGTTGATGACACATTGACCGTCACTGGGGAGTTACGTGGAGTTGGTGCCGATGACAGATACAGCGACAGCAGCTGATATTTTTACCGCGCTCGTCGGGGCGCTGGACAGGTGTCGGAGTGGACTGGTCGCGCTGTCAGCCTGGCTAAGATGGTGCGCCCTCAATGATCGGGGAAAAAAGCAGGCGTTGTGACAAAGTTCAGAGAGAAAGTGCAATCTGCAAATGGAGGGCGTGATTTTTTGACTTTTCACTGTATTTTGCACAGGAGGCTTTGTGTTGCAAGTCATTAAAGATGGATAGCGTCATGAAGGTGGTCATCCAAACTGTTAATTTCATCGATCCAGAAGCCTGAATCACGTCAGTTTGACAGCGCTTCTCAGAGAGAAAGACCCCACATCTATGGCCTGCCATACCGCACTGAGAGTAGGATGGTTAAGCCGAGGTGCTGTGCTGAGCGTTTCTTTGATTTCCGAGAAGAAATTAAACAGTTCATGGAAGAAAAGGGCAAACCAGTGTTAGAATTTCATTCCATAATGGATGTAGGACCTTGCATTTATGGTGGATGTTACAGAGCACCTGAATAGCTCGAACAAACAGCTGCAAGGCGCAACAAAGTTGTCACGCAGTATTATGACAGCATACGTTCTTTCCAAGTTGAAGCTGTCATTGTGGGAGGCGTAACTTGCCGGTGGCGATGCAGCTCACTTCCCCTGTCTGAAAAAATATGTGCGCGACCCAACATGTGCAGACATGAAGCGGTTCAAAGATAAAATAACGGGACTGTTACGGGAGTTTGAGCAACGCTTTCAGATTTATGTTTATATGTTTTTATGTTGATGTGCTATTGTTTTTAATTGTTTTTATTTTATTTGTATATTTAACCTATTCTTGACTCTGTGGTTCTTGCACTTGTTTGGGGAACAGGATTTCATTTTTTTTATCTACATTTCTGCCTGAGCAAATGACACCCTGATATAGTTCTGCTTGATCTACTTCTGTGAATCACTGAGGCATTGTGTGTGTGTGTTCTTTGTCCTCGGAGCTTTCAAATAACTCGGGGTGGTTTATGATTAATAGTGATGTTGTGCTTTTGGACACTGTCCTCCAGGCTCCAGCTTTATGTTTATATGTTTTTATGTTGATGTGCTATTGTTTTTTAATTGATTTTATTTTATTTGTATTATTTAACTATTCTTGACTCTTTGTGGTTCTTGCACTTGTTTGGGGAAAGGATTTCATTATTTTTTATCTACATTTCTGCCTGAGAAATGACACCTGATATAGTTCTGTGATCTGTGAAACAGTTATGTTAATCACTGAGGCATTGTGTGTTTGTGTGTTCTTTTTCTTTAGAATTTTCAAATAAACTTGGCGTGTTTTATGATTAATAGTGATGTTGTGCTTGTACTATTTTGGACACACTCTGTCCTCAGGCTCCAGCTTTATGTTGTATGTTGTCGTATTAAAACAAAGAAAACAATCTGAAGTTGTTGTTTTTTAAGTTATATATACAATGATTTTTCGGTCGGACCACTTGGAATAGATTTTCCTCCATGTGGCCCCCTGAGCTAAAATGAGTTTGACACCCCTGGTCTAATTCCCTCGTTCATTGGGGAAGCACAACATTAGATAGTGTTTACCCATAATGCACAGCTGTTTGTTTTCTTGCAAGTGCATTTTGGATAATGAAGAGTCTTTATGTGTGTACACAGCTCAAACCATGGAGCTAATTTGGGAAGATAGATTTAAACTGCCAGGATAACTAGTATGGAATGGCAAATACGCCTATTGGGAGACTAATGTAACATGGATCTCATCTGGCTTGCCATAACATAAGATAATGCAGTTGCTAATTGCAATGCGATTTCAAAGTGGGCCAAAAACTCTAACAGACAACAAGTATAATTAGTGACATCAGAGATTTGCGCTAGCTACTTGCTTTCACCTATTAAGTCGTGTCAGATCTGTGACGATACTTCAAGGAAGAAAGGAAGGTAGGGAGGAAGCAAGGGAAGGTAGGAAGGAAGCAAGGAAGGTAAGGAAACAAGGAAGGTAGGAAGGAAACAAGGTAGGAAGGAAGAAGAAAGAATAGGCATGTGCAGTTCAGTCGTTCAACATTTCAACACGTGTCACGTTTCAGAGATTAGGCCCTGATGATAATGTGATGGCAGCTTTGAGTCACCGACTGCTCCAGTATGATCACTGCTGTTTGATTCATCTGAATATAATCCCTGCAGATCTTATTCATTGTCAGCTCTGTAGTGGGTGGGGCGGTGTGTGTGTGTGTTTCTGGTTTTACTATCCTTATGGGGTCCAGAATTGATTGTTTGGTCCCCTCAGGATAGTTAAACAAACGTGTGTGTTTGTGTGTGAGGTGGGGGAATCCTATTCTGCTAGTAAAGCTGTGTGACCTGGATGTACCACATGCTTAACCCACGGAAGTGTGTGTGTGTGTGTGTCTGTGTGTGTCTAAGTATGCGTGTGTGTGGAGGGTTCGTGCCCTGTATGTTTCTATGACTGGCACAGGTTATCACATACAATGAGAGTTTCTCAATACTACCCCAGCATCCATGCTTTAGTCTGACAACTGGCGACTTCCTAATATGGAGCGCCTTCATACATCCCAGCCATTGCAGGACTGTGGCACACACCCCCGGGAGACAAGGAAAATCTCAATTGCGTAATTCGCGTCCTCTTCTCTTTCCTTGTCTCTCTCAAAACCCATTGGATGAAAAAGCCAGAAGTCCCTCCTTCTCCTCCAATGGGTTTTGAGAAAAGTAGAGAAGGATGTGGGGAGTATGCAATTGAGACCCGGCACACCAGAAGAGGACTGGACACCCCCTCAGAGCCTGGTTCCTCTCTGGGTTTCTTCCTGGGTTTCCTGCCTTTCATGGGTGTTTTCCTAGCCACCCGTGCTTCTCATCTGCATTGCTTGCTGTTTGGGGTTTTTAGGCTGGGTTTCTGTATAAGCCACTTTTGTGACATCTACTGATGTAAAAAGGGCTTTAGAAATACATTTGATTTGATTGATTGATCTTCCCCAGTGTACAGAGACACACTTCAAGCACACACATGCTTAATCACATTCCACACTCACAATCACACTCCAATACCGCATACCACCTCCAGCCACGCGCCCATGCACACCACACGCTCCACACACACCTCTCTGGTTTCTCAAGGGGGGATTTGTGCGGCGAGTGCTCATTAGTGCTAGGTCAGCTGGTACAGTAATGAGAGCGCCTCCACTGTGGTGTCTATGAGTCGTCGGTAGACCTGATTGGTCCATGGGAATGAGCGGATGCTGCTGACACACACACACACTGCTTATATGAAAGCCTGCACACACACACAACACACATATATATAAAGCCAACACACACACAGTGCCCCCAGAGTTGGTCCCCTGTCTCTGTCTCTGTGGTCACCATTCATTATCCTGCTGCTGATCTCCCCTGTTATTCAGTTACAGAGGCCTGATCCCATACGGTGCTGAGGACCTCTCTCCTCTACTCCTCTCTTCCTCTACTCCCTCTCCTCCTCCTCCTCTCCACTACTCCTCTCTCCCTCTCCTCTTCTCCTCCTCTCCTCTCTCCTCTCTCTCTGAGGCCTGTGATACAGTTGCTGAGGACCAGGACCAGGACCCTCCCCTCTCCTTTCCTTCTTCCTCTCTTCTTCTCTCTCTCTTACTGAGTTGCAATGGCTCTCATGCAAGGATCCAACATTTTTAACCAACCCCAACACCCTTCACATTTACTCATTGACGATGGGTTTCACTTCAATAAAGGTGCCCTGAAATCTCCTTTAACTACCAATACTCTATGGGTTGTTGACCTATTGTCCAATACCTGACCCCTGACAGCTGACATGTCAGAGGAGAAATGAGACAATAGATCACTGATATTACCATGACACATGCCCAGTGAATTAGCTCAAGTCCATAAATTACACAGACAGACAGACAGTAGGTTGAACACAGTACCCATCATAGTTACAGATGCTTAGGATCTGAATTCATATTACATATTACCTCAACTACCTCAACTATATCAACAACTACCTCAACCTAGCCGGTGCCCCCCGGACAATGCAGGTACCCCCCTGTATATATAGCCTCCCTACTGTCACTTTATTTTACTGTATATGTCACTTTATTTTACTTCTGCTCTTTTTTTCTCAACACTTTTTTTGTTGTTGTTTTATTCTTACTTTTTTGTTTAAAATAAATGCACTGTTGGTTGGGGCTGTAAGTAACATTTCACTGTAATGTCTGCACCTGTTGTATTCGGAGCTTGATGACCAATAAAATTTGATTTGATTTGATTTGGTTGAGTTCGATCACCCTGTTTGCAGGAGAACTTTCCAGCAATGCAGTAAATGTAAAATATGTAGTGTATTTGAAGTTGACAAAGTTTGTAATTTCCATTTTGAAAAGCGAAAAATGTATCAACCCCTACACAAATTCCATTAATTATTATCCACATTTCCTGTTGCTGCAGGAATATTTTTCCTGCTGTAAACTGTTAAATTGTTATAGCATATACAGTGCCTTCGGAAAGTATTCACACACCTTGACTTATTCCACATTTTGTTGTTTTACAGCCTGAATTTGGAGTTGATTGATATTTTTCTGTCACAGGCCTACACAAAATCCCCATAATGTCAAAGTGGAATTATGTTTTTCAAAATGTTTACAACTTAATCAAAAAATTAAATGCCGAAATGTCTTGAGTCAATAAGTATTCAACCCCTTTGTTATGGCAAGCCTAAATACGTTCAGGGGTAAACATTTGCCCAACAAGTCACATATTAAGTTGCATGGACTCACTCTTGTGCAATAATAGTGTTTAACATGATTTTTGAATGTACCTCATCTCTGTCCCCACACATACAATTATCTGTAGGGTTCCTCAGTCGAGGCAGTGAATTCCAAACACAGATTCAACCCCAAAGACCAGGGGGGTTTTCCAATGCACCTCGACAAAGAAGTGCACATATTGGTAGATGGGTTCAAACATAAAAAAAGCTGAAGTGAATATCCCTTTGAACATGGTGAGTTATTAATTACACTTTGGATGGTGTATCAATACGCCCAGTCCTACAAAATATAGGTGTCTTTCCTAACTCAGTTGCCGGGTGGAAGGAAGCCAATCAGGGATTTCACCATGAGCCAATGGTGACTTTAAAACAGTTAGAGTTTAATGGCTGCGATAGGAGAAAACTGAGAATGGATCAACAACATTGTAGTTACTCCACAATACTAACCTAATTGACAGAGTGAAAAGAAGGAAGCCTTTAAAGAATACAAATATTCCAAAACATGCATCCTGTTTGCAACAAGGCAGTAAAGTAACAATGCAAAAGATGTTGCAAAGCAATTAACTTTTTGTCCTGAATACACAGTGTTATGTTTGGGGGAAAAATCCAATACAACACATTACTGAGTACCACTCTCCATATTTTAAAGCATAGTGGTGGCTGCATCATGTTATGGGTATGCTTGCAGCGTTAATTTAATATATAATATAATATGCCATTTAGCAGGCGCTTTTATCCAAAGCGACTTACAGCGTGCGTGCATACATTTTTTGTGTATGGGTGGTCCCGGGGATCGAACCCACTACCTTGGCGTTACAAGCGCCGTGCTCTACCAGCTGAGCTACAGAGGACCACCCAGTTAAGGACTGGGGAGTTCTTCAGGATAAAAAAGAAACGGAATAGAGCTATGCACAGGCAAAATCCTAGAGGAAAACCTGGTTCAGTCTGCTTTCCAACAGACACTGGCAGACAAATTCACCTTTCAGCAAGACAATGACCTAAAACACAAGACCAAATCTAGTTGCTTAACAAGAAGACAATGAATATTCCTGAGTGGCCTAGTTACAGTTTTGACTTAAATCTGCTTGAAACATCTATGGCAAGACTTGAAAATGGCTGTCTAGCAATGATCAACAACCAATTTGACAGAGCTTGAAAATTTCGAAAATAATAATGAGCAAATATTGTACAATCCAGGTGTGTAAAGCCTTAGAGACTTCCCAGAAAAAACTCACAGCTGTAATCGCTGCCAAAGGTGATTCTAACATGTATTGACTCAGGACTGTGAATACTTATTTTCAACAAATGTGCAAAATAATTATGGGGTATTGTCGTTATGGGGTATTGTATGTAGATGGATAGAAACAAAATCTAATTTATTCCCATTTCGAATTCAGTCTGTAACAAAATGTGGAATAAGTCAAGTATGAATACTTTCTGAAGGCACTGTATGTACCTACAGCAATCTATAATCACCATCCATAACTCATGTGTGGGTGGTCTGGTCTCCCTTAGGAACTGAGAGACACCGTGCATGTGTGTGTGTGTGTGTGTGTGTGTGTGAGAAATCCTATCTCTAATAGGATTCTGGTAATAAAGCTGTGTGACCTGGATGCTCCACATGTTTAAATACACAGCAAAAGTGTGTGTGTGTGTGTGTGTGTAAGTGTGCATGTATGTATGTGTTTTCCTGGGAGCTTATCACCGTGTGCAGTGTGCCCTTACTAGCCACAGATGCTAGCACTGATGACTCTATTGAATCCATCCTATTTGTGGCGTCCCCGATACTGCCTCCATCTTGGACCTGGCCAATGCTTAACATGAAACAACCTACCTATAAACACAAAATACCATAATCAATGTTCAGATTTTAGAACACCATATGTTAGGGATTCTCTCCCCTCACCTGTCTTCCTTCAGAAGCCTCTGGAGCTTTCCCCTCCCATCCACCCTCTCAGCCCCAGCCTGCATTCCTGTGTTTCCCAGCAGCAGTAGGTGATGCCCAGAATGTTTAACATCTAACTCCCTGAATAAAACATATTTCGCTTGGCCTGAATACTGATGTTATGGGGGAGACAGAGGAGAAATAGAAAGCTGCTATATCTGCCTCCTATCAAACTGCCTAGTCTATTCTCCAGGCGCCATCACTCTCCAAGACAGGGACTGGGAAATACAAAGTTGAGATAGGAATGAATGCGTAATGACCGGCCGTGACTGTGCTGTTAGCTCATATAACTACTCTCTCCTGTACCACTTTCAGCCTACTATCATTATGATGAGAGGATAGTTCAAAACCCTCCTCAACACACTGCCTCCAAAGAGTCCCTTTCAATGTTCAGTCATTCACAAACACGGAAAGAACTTTAGAACGTTAGGCTAATCAGTGGAATTAGCTGTACCCTAATCAGTGTCCATGTCACCATTCATTGTCTCTCTCTAGGCATTAGTAGCCTAGCCTAGGGCGTTCTAACCCAATCTAACCGGCTAAAGGAATGAGTGTTAGTCGGGAGAGGATCTGTGGATGTCATATATTAACCTTTATAATACTGATCCAGAGGCAGCCCAGTGGACTACCTGCTCTAAGACCCCTGTTCTCTGTATTTGAAAAGCTCAATTCCTCCATACCCTAATTGGACTGGGCCTGTTTTCTAGCAGCGTTTTCAGGTAAGAGTGCTGATCGAGGAGCTAAACTGACATATCGAATTGTTTAAAGAAGGTCATACCATGGATCACTTAGCTATTTGATTTTGAATTTTTGTACCCCTTTATGTTGGAAAAAATTATTGAAAGAAATTAATTGATAAAATATTGAATTTGGCCTTTACTACTATAGCCCACTGAAACGGATTGAATAACACATTCATAAATGGCAAAAAAGACAGTCAAAAAATATATCATAAGGAATATTGTTTTAAAGTGTCTGTCCTATATCTAGGAGATATAAGAAAGTTCAGGACATTTTTGTTTTTTTGGACATCCAGTATTTAAACCCTTATTTTTGTTGGTACAACATCAATGTACCTCCATACTTCCATTCATTTCGTTTGGTTTAACTTTAGACGAGTCCCGTGACATTTGTGGGGGTCATAGAGCAAAACAGAGAACACCATCGTGTTCGTGAGTGTCTCCCCTATCGATGGAGTGGGCCAAACCATTCGGATGCTACAGACGTTTCCGTGAGAAGACCGATTTTCAGGATGTCTCCTGGTCTGTAGCTGTCACTTTCCACCGCAGATATCTCTAGTTTAAACTGACGGATTTTGAAGGGATTTTTAAAATTATGTTACTTAGATGGACTCTAGGGACTTTTAAACAGCGCGATCATTACATAGGTGCACCTTGTGCTGGGGACACTGTTTTCTTACTTTGACAGAAGAAAATAAGCTCAGATGAAAAGGAGGGGTAGGATATCTTCAGTCCGGGATGATTCGAAGTCCAGTGTACAGCACCACTTCTGCTGCACTGCAGAACTACATTTAAATTGGCCTGGACTACCCCCACACACCAAGGAACGAACACACACACACACACTTGTCGGCTAGTACATTCTAGGACAATTCAATTGACAAATCGACCATTCTCCACTCCAAACAGAACGATACCCATGCATCCTTGGGTCTTCGGGTGCTTTCACCCAAGAGTATTAATTGAAATTCAGTACAGGAAGTAAAGACAGCTTTGGAGATTCATAGCTACTCACCACCATCTCTCACGATAATAGTATTTTCTCAAATCAATACAACTGCTGTAATGGCATTTACTCCACCCATCCATAACTGAGTAATGGACTTTTAACAGCGGTGCAAAAAAAACTATATCTTCCTATGACCTCTGAAGAAAATACACAAATCAGCCAGGAAGTAGACCAAGATTGATGGGTAGAGAAAGTGTTAGTCGTTGCTTAAAGTTCTCATTGATGGGTATATTGAAGGTGGCTTCAGGAGCAATACAGATCTCTTCATGGGGAAGTTGTAGTGTAAGACTACATTAGGCAGTGTGTCTGTATGTAAGCCTATTAGGGCAGGCGCTGCAGTGAGAATCCAATCAGTGAAAGATGACTATAGAGATTGTGCTGTGTGTGGAGGTACATCAGGTGTGGTTTGGGGACTTGATCCCCTCAGCTACTGTGCTCTCTTCTTTGTTTCCCTGTGAAGTGTTTTGGCATGCTTCCCTCCCTCCCTCCCTCCCTCCCTCCCTCCCTCCCCCCCCTCCCTCCCTCCCTCCCTCCTTCCTTCCTTCCCCTTCCTTCCTTCCTTCCTTCCCTTCCTCCTTCCTCCTCCTTCCTTCCTTCCTTCCTTCCCCCCCCCTTATCTCCCAGATGGATCTGTTCTGCACTGCACTGCAGTATACAGGACTACACTTAGGAGGAAAAGAAGAAGGAGAGGCAGAGCCGGATGACTCACCCCTCTCCTCTCTGCAATCTGCGGCCCTACAGACCCCCAGGAGCTTTGCCAGCCACATCCAGAGAGACCCAACCCATGCCCCACACACACACACACACACACACACACACACACACACACACACACACACACACACAGAGCAATAACACAGACACTGATCCACACAAGCAGAGCACACATACACATGTATTGACCAAGCACACAGCATGAACACTCCCTAAATCCTCCATCATGGATGCACCATTCTGCATCCAAATATACAAAGACCTACTTAAAATACTGAATTTCTCCCTTCTTCCTGAAATAGACATATCTCAGCATCTCTTCCCACAATGCACTCTCTCTCCTCAACTCAAAGACCTCTTACCCCTCCCAAAGCCACCATGCTAAAATGTTATACGTTGCTGCATTATTATTGTCAGAACATGGATTATACTGTGGTCCCTGAATACTATATACAAATACTACATGAATCGCAAAACATGATTGTCGTTGCTTAAAAAAAACGTAATGTTCTGACATTATTCCGTGAGCACAAAATCAGGAAGGAATCCAGAATCATCCTGTGAATCCACAGCTAAATCTTCGGAGCTGAAGGATTCCATGTACTGAAGTGCCCCTAGTCCGCTGTGCTAATTGCCAGCCTTTGGACTGTACTAATGGTGTGTGTTTCCTCCAGACACTGTTGATGTACATGGTGTTGTACCCTCTTCCAACTCAGCACACACAGAAAGCACCACAAGCGTCAGGCTGAATATATGATTTTGTGTGTGTGTGTGTGTGTGTGTGCCACTGCTGCAGTGACTGATTGCTATTACAGTGGATGGATTATCTCTCTCTCCATCTTGATTTCTCCCTGTAAAGGGGATTTTGAGTGAACAAAGTGAAGAGCAGTCACTTGAATATAATCAATCATAAATCAATTAGGTTTAATACAAGTTGCAACAGGAAGACACCTCCCGCACAGAAGGAGAGAAAATATCCTGCTGGCCTCTTGGAGACGGGCCCTTTATATTCTAATCAGACGGCACCAAATGTTCTGTAAACACCAGCCTGAGAGACTGGGAGGAAGACACAACATCAGCGGCTACAGAATCACAGTGTCAGAGACATTATCAGTGTGTTCTCGGCTCAGTGTGGCATCAAACTTTAACCATAACATTCAACACTGGCAGACATTTGATACTGGCAGTTCAACAGGTCAAAGGTAAGAACATCAGTACTTTATTATACAGTAAATCAAATACAAGAGAGTAATAATTAAATAATTCCCATTACAAATCTAAAACATTCATCAATACCTTTGTCATCTCACATCTAAATGTATGGTAAACAGCACTCAGTTTGATTCAGCTTCTTCCTTTAATTAACCACTTTACACCAATCAGCAAAAAGATCAATGACACTACCAATCTTCAGTTGGCGAAATGTGAGTGACAGGTGGCAGAGCGAATGCCTGTAAGGGACACCTGTCACAATGCCCCATGTTGTAAGTGCTGCAATAGTCTATGTGCAGGGAGCTGGGTCAGTCTATTATATCTAGTGTAATTCTCCTGTCTTATCTGGTGTCCTGTGTGAATGTGGGTATCTCCTGTTCTCTCTCTCCCTCCTCCCAGGACCTGAGCCCTAGGACCATGCCTCAGGACTACCTGGCCTGATGACTCCTGGCTGTCCCCAGTCCACCTGAGCATGCCACTCAGTTTCAACTGTTCTGCCTGCGGCTATGGAAACCCTGACCTGTTCACGGACGTGCTACCTTGTCCTGGACCTGCTGTTTTCAGTCTCTACTCTCTACCTCTAGATGCTCAAGCTATGAAAAGCCAACTGACATTTACTCCTGGGGTACTGACCTGTTGCAACCTCTACAACCACTGTGATTATTATTTGACCCGGCAGGTCATCTATGAAACGTTCAACATGCTGAAGAATAATCTGGCCTTAATGGCCATGTACTCTTATAATCTCCACCCGGCACAGCCAGAAGAGGACTAGCCCACCTCCGACCTGGTTCCTCTCTAGGTTCCTGCCTTTCTATATTTCCCAGCCACCGTGCTTCTACATCTGCATTGCTTGCTGTTTTGGGGTTTAGGCTGGTTCTGTATGGCACTTTGTGACATCTGCTGATGTAAAAGGGCTTTATAAATACTGACCCCGATTGATTGATTAAAGTGTAGACTTAGTTAAAGATTAGTGCAGAAGTAATCTTAAGTGTACAAAAGTCATGCAAGACTGAAAGGGTTTGTAAATGCACACTTCAGAAAGAGAGAGCGAGAGAGAGAGAGAGAGAGAGAGAGAGAGAGAGAGAGGCGGACTTCTCTTCTAATGAACTCTCTCTCTCGCTAATTATGAGAACTTCTGCGGTTATTGTGTGGCCCAAACTATTATTTCCTACATAAAGGAGGAGCTACTGAACAACACAAAGAGACAGAGAAGAAGAAGTAGAAAGAACCACCGTTACATTCTCAATTCCTCTTGCACTTGTGATTACACATAACCTTGCCTCATGTGTGTTCATGCTGTTGTGACACCATATCTACAATATGATAACAGCACTAGTCTAGAACTGATAGCATTCAGTTACAGCTACTCACACTGGACTGATATAGATAAGAGGTTGAATGCACCTCCACATATTATGTAAAGATAGCTCTGTCTCGGACACACGCACACACACACACACACAGCTTTCCAAAACAAAAAACCCACACGTTGCTTCATGCTGGTACCACAGCTGTTGCTGACAAAGCAGAGCAATGAAACCTAACACTCACCTGGGATAAACACCGTTATGTTTTGCACCAGTCCATGGGTGCAAACACCACCTATCAGTTCTTTGTTGGAGATATGGAGTTAGTAATAAAGCCATCATCAAAATGACTATCAATCACTAATCATCATCATCATCATTATTGAAGTTATCGTCTATGCTATTCTGATAACTACCATGTGATGGGGAGCATAGAAATGGAACCTCGGTCCTTAGAATTCATATCTAACCATTCCAATTTCTATGTGGGGAAGCATGTCTGACGTCTTCCATTGACCTGGTTTAGTAGCTCTAAAGCACCACCCGCTGAGCTCAAGTCCTACTAGAATCAGAGATAGTGCAGCATCATATCTCAGGAAAACACACACACACACACACACACAGACACAGACACATGCTGCGTTCTATCTGTGCCAGAGTAGCTCTCAGAAGAAGAAAGCAAAAGAGGCCTAAATCATTTATCAGACACAGCAGTGGGGTGAAAAAACACTGCTGCATTAAGAAGAGTGACTTAACACACAACATTCACAACGCTCCACTCTAACCTCTATTGAACAAAGACCATGTTATTTTACTCCTATTCTCACCTATGTAGCAAAGCCAACCATATTAGCCAATGGAATAACCTGTGTCGGCAGCATTAGAATCAGCTAAATGTGTCAGCGATACGAGTTTCCCTTCTGACATTTATCTAGAACAACATCCATCGCCATGCAGCCAAACTCTGTACAGCCGAAGACCCTGCAGACACTTTCTCTTAAGCTCCCTCTATCCTCCTTCCCTCTGCTGCTTTCATTTTAACTCCCCCAGCAGTAGATGTTTTTGAATGTATTTTTAGTTACCTGTTGGCAGACTATCAGCCTAACTCTCAAAGTCCTCCTTCAGACGTCAGAGCTTGGAGTGGCTCTTTGATGATGTCAGCACGACGTGTTGATAATGAAGGGTCTGTATGATTTTACTGGTTGGTTCTCCTCCATGTCTTGCTCCGGCTCCCTTCCATTACAACTGTGGATTTTCAATCCAAACAATGAGAAGGTCTTAAATTTAATACATTTGAGAGAACCAATCAAACCCATCACTCAAATTCTAGAGCTAAAATTGCATGAAAAAATATGGCCTCCCTAGACCAGTGTGTCCTGTCCCTGTGCCAACCTTTGAGTCACGTGAGTCCCTGTTAGAGCTAGCAGACTAGTACCATTAGATGCACTGTACTACGGAGCTACCCTGGGCTAAAAACAGAACATGTCACAAGCAATGTTCTGAGGAGGGCATGTTCTGGTGAAAAAGAGGGTTTCCCCTTGGCTAGCTTCAAAGAACATGGGGCTGAGCAGGGTTTCCCAAACTTTTTCACTCCCTTCCAGCATTGGGGAACATCCCGCACAGGCACGGGCCACGTCTATCTCTATGGGCACAAGTACTGTTCATGACACAAACTGTTCACACCCCTCTTGTTGGTGGAGAGAATTTTGCAGGTTTAAAGCTTATTTCCTGCAATTAAACATGTTTTGTCATGGGGTGCAAAGAAAATGCTGGCAGTTTTAGAAAATGTTATTGCAATTCTACAGATTTTGCCATGTCTAATGTGTATTCATGTGATATTTGAGTGACTACAAAATTACAACAATATCTATAGGCTAAAAAACCTACATAAAAAAACGTTAGCTGAAACGGGCTAGTTGATATGGACATTTCTGACAAGTTATAAATAGCTCTCTAAGGTCTGCAAAGACTAACATGACAAGAGGAACTGATGATGCACTACCCAATTTCAAAATTGCACCTTGTGCATTCTACTATTACAACTTTCAAGAGTACGTTTGAATGCCTGCACTGCCCCGCCCCACAGTTTGGGAACCATTGGGGTAGAGAATAGTGGGTAGATACCGTTCATTTGGAATCTAACATGGCAGTGGAAAAGACTCATGTGGGGCCTCTAGCACTGCATAGCACTGAAGTAACTAAGCATCTAATGAGCTAATCTAAGAAGTTAATTATTCATCAAGACGAAGTTAATATATTATTATTATCAATGTTATTAATAGCGACTTGGCTTGTCACTTCTGCACACACAGTTCATGTGTTTGCCCCATAACAAACGTTAGCCTAGTTCATGCGTTTGCCCCATAACAAACGTTAGCCTAGATCATGCGTTTGCCCCATAACATAACAAACGTTAGTTTAGATGATGTGTTTGCCCCATTACAAACATTAGCCTAGTTCATGCGTTTGCCCCATAACAAACGTTAGCCTAGTTCATGTGTTTGCCCCATAACAAACGTTAGCCTAGTTCATGTGTTTGCCCCATAACAAACGTTAGCCTAGTTCATGTGTTTGCCTAACAAACATTTATAGTTAATGTGTTTGCCCCATAACAAACGTTAGCTTAGATTATGTGTTTGTCCCATAACAAACGTTAGCCTAGGTCATGTGTTTGCCCCATAACAAACGTTAGCATAGTTCATGTGGGTAGCTGTGGATCAGCAGTAGTCTGACGTGTGAGAGTCATTCACGCCATGGCTAACATCCAGTAGTAATTTTGCCGCTCTCATCCTACCATGGGAATATCAGCCTGGCCATCCTACCATGGGAATATCAGCCTGGCATTTGGAGAGCATCTGTTCTCCTCAACACTGATCTCTCTCTCTATCTCAGGGCAAAATTGACGGATGGCGTAACACACACTTTCCTCTATAAATACTCAAAATAACACAACCAATTCGGAAAAAAACAGAAAAACATCCTAGGCCTAAGTCATCCTAATTGCTTCCCAAATCAAATACGTAATACACCCATGTTTCCCAGTGAGCCGGAGAGACTATTTCTCATTATCACACCTTATTAAACTTCTCTAGGAAGAGATAATGGATGGCTTGGTTAAAGAAGTCATTTCCAGTGAAGGGATGGAGGGAGGAATGGAGGGAGGGAGACCTGGTTGCTTTAACCTTCATGCCCCATTATAGCTTCCTCTCCTCTCTCACCAGCTATTAATGGACTGCATTGCAGATTGCCATATACAGTGTATGTGAGATTAGCGAAGAGTGAACCATGTATGTGTGTGTGTCTGCGTGTGTGTGTGTGTGTGTGTGTTGTGTGTGTGTGTGTGTACAACTGTTTAAATGTGTGTAATTAATCCCTCAGTAAAGCAGCTGCTTTTGTGGGCAGTTGATAACGACAGAGCCTAGCCCATAAAAGCCTGAATGAAGAAGGGATATTGCACAGCATGCAGGAGGGAAATGGAACATAATAATACACGCCACAAAGCATCTGCTACACAATCACACAGGCAAGGCAGGGTCTGGTAGGTAATTAGCCATTAGCGTTAGCGCTGGTCAATGTCGGGTCAGTTGAGATTCCGGGCCATCCAGTACAATAATGTTCTGGATCATTTCAGCTGTTAGAACTGATTTCAGATCAGGTCACTGGACATTAACCACTATGAGCCAAAGCCACAAAGGTGACCCTGGATGAGTACAGTGCATTGCAAAAGTATTCATCCCCCTTGGCGTTTTTCCTATTTTGTTGCCTTACAACCTGTAATTTAAATGGATTTTTATTTGGATTTCATGTAATGGACATACACAAAATAGTCCAAATTGGTGAAGTGAAATGAAAAAAATAACTTATTTCTAAAAATTCTACAAAATAAATAACGGAAAAGTGGTGTGTGCATATGTAATACTTTGCTATGAAGCCCCTAATAAGATCTGGTGCCAACCAATTACCTTCAGAAGTCACATAATTAGTTAAATAAAGTCCACCTGTGTGCAATCTAAATGTCACATGATCTGTCACTTGATCTCAGTATATATACCTGTTCTGAAAGGCCCCAGAGTCTCGCTTCCTGCAGCCAAGCGGCACCATGAGAACCAATGAGCTCTCCAAACAGGTAGACAAAGTTGTGGAGAAGTAGAGATCAGGGTTGGGTTATAAAAAATATCTGAATCTTTGAACATCCCACGGAGCACCATTAAATCCATTATACATTTTTTTAAAGAATATGGCACCACAACAAACCTGCCAAGAGAGGGCAGCCCACCAAAACTCACGGACCAGGCAAAGGACGGCATTAATCAGAAGAGAGGGTACAAAGAGATCAAAAATAACCTGAAGGAGCTGCAAAGCTCCCCAGCCGAAGATTGGAGTATCTGTCCATAGGACCACTTTAGAAGCCAAACCTCCACAGAGCTGGGCATTACGGAAGAGTAGCGAAAAAATTAAAGAAATAAGCAAACACGTTTGGTGTTCGCCAAGAGTATGTAGGAGACTCCCCAAACATATGGAAGAGGTACTCTGGTCAGATTAGACTAAATTTGAGCTTTTTTGGCCATCAAGGAAGCTATGTCTGGCAGGGACTGGAAACTGGTCAGAATTGAAGGAATGATGGATGG
This sequence comes from Coregonus clupeaformis, assembly GCF_020615455.1. Taxonomy (NCBI): domain Eukaryota; kingdom Metazoa; phylum Chordata; class Actinopteri; order Salmoniformes; family Salmonidae; genus Coregonus; species Coregonus clupeaformis. The sequence goes on from NC_059206.1 coordinate 62,670,312, forward strand.
CCGGTAAATACAGGGAAATTCTTGAGGAAACCTGTTTCAGTCTTCCAGAGATTTGAGACTGGGACGGAGAGTTCACCTTCCAGCAGGACAATGACCCTAAGAATACTAAAGCAACACTCAGTGGTTTAAGAAGCATTTAAATGTCTTTGAATGGCCTAAGTAGAAGCCCAGACTCAATCCAATTAAGAATCTGTGGTATGACTTAAAGATTGCTGTACACCATTGGAACCCATCCCAACTTGAAGGAGCTGGGCAGTTTTGCCTTGAAGAATGGGCAAAATCCAGTGGCTAGATGTGCCAAGCTTATAGAGACATACCCCAAAGAGACTTTACTGATTATAATTGCCAAAGGTGGCTCTACAAAGTTTTGACTTTGGGGGGATGAATAGTTATGCACGCTCAAGTTCTGGTTTTTTGTATTATTTTGTTTGTTTCACAATTTAAAATATTTTGCATCTTCAAAGTGGTAGGCATGTTGTATAAATCAAATGATACAAACCCCCAAAAAATCAATTTTAATTCAGAATTTGAAAGGCAACAAAATGAGAGGAAAAATACCAAGGGTGAATAATTTCACCAAACCTGTAAACCTTCAAACATTATGAAATGTTTTGAGTACCAACTCCACCTGCATGTACAGTAGCTAAAGGAACAATATACACTTTTGACCTTTTAGAGACTGGTACTTTTCCTTGTAACCAGAATGACCACATATGAAGAATATCTACTATACAGTGCATAACACACCCCCACCACAATATATCACAGTTTGGTGGCATCTTAATTGGGGAGGATGGGCTCGTTTGATGCCATTCCATTCTCTCCGTTCCAGACATTATTATGAGCTGTCCTTCCCTCAGCAGCCTCCACTGATATCACCCATTGAAAAAGAGCGCCATCAACTGGTGGTGGTCTCCGAAAGAGTTGCCGGTTCTGAATGGTTAAAGTTTGACGATTTTGTACACCCACCAACAATATATGCCAGTCAATGTATAGAGATAGAACAGGGGTGTATTCATTAGTCGATTTCTGTTGCAAAACATTTTTGCAAAGGAAACCGTTTACTCCAATGGAAAATGTTTTGTAATGAAAAATTCACGTAGGTCTTCCCTTTTCCTTCCGTTTGCTCCATTTGGTTCCTAAAGTAATTGATCAACGGTTTCCATTGCAAAACGTTTTGCAACAGTTCTAAACGTTTTGCAATGGAATCCGATCCGTCTAATGAATACACCCCAGTTATATCTCTACGAGTCAATGTCCAACCAACCTCACCCATAAGCCCCTCCCCCCTCCTTAGGCCTGTTCATCCACCCATCTTCCCCACGGATCTCCTCTGTCCGGGGACAGGCATAACAGTTGCTCCCAGAATATGGCTTGGCTACCTCTGCACCATGACACAAGGAATGTTGTGCATCTCACTGTTTCCCAAAAGTAGTAAATATACTCTGACAGAGTTGAAACTGCTTTAATATACATTAGAAACCATTATCTTGCATCATTCATTGGTAACACATTGCATGGGGCGTAAGAGTTATAGGGACACACGTCATCAGCTCCAAAGTGTATTGAACATGAACAGAATGTTGAGATCGAAACAGCTGACATTCAATGATCTGAAATACTGTGGTGTACAATGTTTGGCAGTATTAATTTCCTGTATGATTCAACCTCTTAACAAAGTGACTGCACACACATATAACAGGATGACTGTCAGCTGATGCCTGTTCATGGAGTGTGTGTGTGTGTGTGTGTGGGGGAAATTACTAAGCCAGTGTGCAAGCCAGTGTGCAAGAGGACAGAGGCCGTGTCTAGACTTGACAGTTCATGCAGATTTGAGTATTCCTGATCATAGAGGTCTGATCATGGAAATTGAATTCAACAAACAAAATGTCTACAATGTCCACAGTGTGTCAGTTCCCCTTTTCCGCTTATATTCGAAATGCCAGTATGCATTCTACGAACGGTGGAATAGGCAAAATATGATAATAACACAACAACTGATGGCAGTAGCTAACTACTGCCAGCTAACTAGCCAGCTAACCTCTGGCTAGCAAACAGCAGCAGCTAAGGGATTACCAGCAAGGTTAGCATAGCTCAAGCCAAACAATGGCTAGCTGGCTAGCATTTTATAAGGCCAGCAAACACATTCTTACATGCTAGGAACATATTTCCTCCAGCGTTATAATCAAAGTGCCTCTCATCCCAAAACACACGTTTTCTGTGGGAGGAGTGCTGAAAGGCGTCGCCCACTATATTGCTTCCGGTTGCCTGATTGCGTCAGACTGAAATTCGCACAATGCATCCCTGACCACCTCCTGAAATTATTAATAGAACTGAACACAATCAGACCACAAAGCGACTTTTTATTAGGTACGGGCAAATCTTTCAATGCGATCTTCGTATTCTGATAGCAGAAGTCGTATGTATGTGTCAAGTGTTGACATGGCCAGTGACAGGTGACTCAAGCCTCATTCTAAGCCCTCCTGCTGCGTGTGGCCCAGAGCTGATTGATGCTGAGAGCTCTTGTCCACTCTGCACTCTAGCACCCTCTCCCGAGGGGTTAACCCAGCGATATAAAATGTAATATTTAATTAGAGACACTCCAGGGCTAGTGCAGGGCTATGATCCATTATAGCTCTCAGTTGGTACCGCATGAGGCGCACAGCATGAGGTTGTGGATTAAGATTTTCACGGGGGGCAGTATGAAAAATGTATGCACTCACTAACTGTAAATCGCTCTGGATGACGTCTGCTAAATTACTAAAATGTAAATGTAAATGTGGAGCACGCCTTTGGACATCAATTAAGCTGGACTGAACCATGGTGAGCCGGGCGTTTTTGAGGACTGCCCAACGGGTGCACAGACAGTTCTCAATCGCCAATGGTGTCTTAGTCAATCCAAAGTGATTTAAACAGCATTAGCTTTAGTCTATTTTAAACCAGTAAAATACTACACTGAGAGATTTAGGTAGCCCCAAACCATATTGCAGTGTGTAGATGTGTCCATCCTTTTCCAACCACCGTGATACATTACAATTATGCATAAATTACATAATTTCACACATTCATACAGATACAAGATATCGGCTTTTCGCATAGGCAGCAAGTTGGAGAAAGCTAAGCAAGGTAGAACCAGAGCGTACTACAAAGCAGGATTATGGAGTTAGCCAGCTAAAGGAAATACAAGGTAGAACCAGAGGGTGTACTACAAAGCAGGGATTATGGAGTTAGCCAGCTAAAGGACATACAAGGCAGGTTCAGAGGGGTGTACTACAAAACAGGATTATGGAGTTAGCCAGCTAAAGGAAAATACAAGGGGGAACTGAGGGTGTACTACAAAGCAGGATTATGGAGTTAGCCAGCTAAAGGACATACAAGGTAGAACCAGAGGTACTACAAAGCAGGATTATGGGAGTTAGCCAGCCAAAGGACATACAAGGTAGAACCAGAGGGGTGTACTACAAAGCAGGATTATGGAGTTAGCCAGCCAAAGGACATACAAGGTAGAACCAGAGGGTGTACTACAAAGCAGGATTATGGAGTTAGCCAACAAAGAAATAAAGGTAGAACCAGAGGGTCTACAAAGCAGGATTATGGAGTTAGCCAGCTTAAAGGACATACAAGGTAGAGTCCAGAGGGTGTACTACAAAGCAGGATTATGGAGTTAGCCAGCTAAAGGAAATACAAGGTGTGAACCAGAGGGCTACAAAGCAGGATTATGAGCATAGTCAGCCAAAGGACATACAGTGGGGGAAAAAAGTATTTAGTAGCCACCAATTGTGCAAGTTCTTCCACTTAAAAAGATGAGAGAGGCCTGTAATTTTATCATAGGTACACGTCAACTATGACAGACAAATTGAGAGAAACTAAGAAAATACATTGTAGGATTTTTAATGAATTTATTTGCAAATTATGGTGGAAAATAAGTATTTGGTCACCTACAAACAAGCAAGATTTCTGGCTCTCACAGACCTGTAACTTCTTCTTTAAGAGGCTCCTCTGTCCTCCACTGGCTACCTGTATTAATGGCACCTGTTTGAACTTGTTATCAGTATAAAAGACACCTGTCCTCAACCTCAAACAGTCACACTCCAAACTCCACTATGGTCAAGAACAAAGAGCTGTCAAAGGACACCAGAAACAAAATTGTAGACCTGCACCAGGCTGGGAAGACTGAATCTGCAATAGGTAAGCAGCTTGGTTTGAAGAAATCAACTGTGGGAGCAAATTATTAGAAATGGAAGACATACAAGACCACTGATTAATCTCCCCGATCTGGGTCCACGCAAGAAGATCTCACCCCTCGTGGGGTCAAAATGATCACAAGAACGTGAGCAAAAATCCCAGAACCACACGGGGGGACCTAGTGAATGACCTGCAGAGAGCTGGGACCAAAGTAACAAAGCCTACATCAGTAAACACTATTCCAGGGGAATTCAAATCCTGCATTGCAAGATCGTGTCTGCTTTTGCCAGTACATGTCAGGCCCGTCTGAAGCTTGCTAGAGTGCATTTGGATGATCCAGAAGAGGATTGGAGAATGTCATATGGGCTGATGAAACCAAAATATAACGATTTGGTAAAACTAACCTGTCGTGGTTTGGAGGACAAAGAATGCTGAGTTGCATCCAAAGAACACACATACACCTACTGTGAAGCATGGGGGTGGAAACTTCATGCTTTGGGGCTGGTTTTTCTGCAAAGGGACCAGGACGAATGATCCAGGTAAAGGAAAGAATGAATGGGGCCATGTATCGTGAGATTTGGCGAAAACCCCCCCCTCCATCAGCGGCATTGAAGATGAAACGTGGCTGGGCCTTTTAGCATGACAATGATCCCAAACACACCTCCCCGGGCAACGAAGGAGTGGTTTTGCTACCATTTCAAGGTCTGGAGTGGCTCAGCCAGTTCAGATCTCTCAAACCCCATAGAAAATCTTTGGAGGGAGTTGAAAGTCGTGCTGCCCAGCGAGACAGCCCTCTAAAAACATCACTGCTCTAGAGGAGATCTGCATGGAGGAATGGGGCCAAAATACCAGCAACAAACAGAAAACGTTTGACCTGTGTATTGCCACTAATATATAACAAAGTATTGAGAAACTTCTTTTGTTATTGACCAAATACTTATTTTCCACCATAATTTGCAATAAATTATAAAATCCTACAATGTGATTTTGGAATTTTTTTCTCATTTTGTCTGTCATAAAGGGGACATGTACCTATGATGAAAATTACAGGCCTCTCTCATCTTTTTTTAAGTGGTAGAACTTGCACACAATTGGTGGCTGACTAAATAAATTTTTTTCCCCACTGTACAAGGTAGAACCAGAGGGTGTACTAAAAGAGGATTATGGAGTTAGCCGGCTAAAGGACATACAAGGTAGAACCAGAGGGTGTACTATCAAAACAGGATTATGGAATTAGCATAACTTGTGGGGTGGCAGGTAGACAGGGGTTTAGAGATTGGGAGAACAAAGATGAATCCCAGAGCCCTAATTGCTCCTGTAAATTTGGATAACAGCGACTGCTAAATTACAAAAATGTAAATATTTGATATAACATTTGACTTGTATTAAGATAAGCTTGAAATAGGCATGGTCTAATTGATTTAACAAACTAAAAGACATATCTAAGTTTCGCTTTTTTAATTAACATAAAATCAAAAGTTATTTTGGCTGCTGACCAAAGTAGTGGCTAAACCATAACCTGCTTTGTAGTAACTCAGAAAAAAAACGAAACAAGTGATCACAGGTATGGTTTATGGTATTATGGAGCTGCAAAATATGTTAGAGGTGAATACCGACACCTACCGTGTGTGCTGTGTCCACCTACTGTTCTGAAGTGTGAATTCAATTCACACTTTGTGAGATAAAAGGACAGCAGGGGAAAAGGGAAGAAAAAAGTTGCCCTCTAGCAACTAACCCTAAACCCATTAAAACCTCACCACTATCTCCACTACTTGGCCCTATCTGATCCTACAGCAGGGGAGCTGGGGAGGACGGGGACACCGTATTCAACACACCTTGTAATCCTGGCAGTAAAATCTCGGAGACATCCAAGTACTGCTGCAGCTGACACCACAACATCATTTTCTGCACATTCCATTTCTCCAGCCCAGTTGGTAATATGGCTAGGAAAAGAAGCAACCCTACTGAAGCAAATTTTATAGTTTGATACCCAGCTACTCACAGAGGCTTTTAGATCCCTCACCCTGGACCCATCTTCCTCTACTACTGTTCACTGCCTCAGCATACAACACCTTCTGCACTTCTCTGATCCTGGCAACATCGACCTGCCTTTCTCTCACCGGACACTTCTGAGCTCCTGCACCATGGGTACCCCATTACAGAATTATGGAAATAAAGCTTTCTGAACTGAATTGAGAAATGGGACAAATAAATTACTGTAACAATGGTGGAAATGTATATGAACTTTAATAATGTGGAAATGTTGTGTTGGCTCAACCCAGATCCATAGAATCAAAAGACTTTTCCACCCCATTACAATAGCTTTTATATGATCAGAGAAGGGGGAAATGATAGATTAATTAATTAATAGGGGAAGATTGAAATAACCTGAATTTTTATCAGGTTAAGATGTAGTAAAATCTCCTTAAATAACAAGAGGGACCAGCTGTGTGTGTTTTGTCTGTATGGAGCAGTGGTCATCAGTCACACTGACCTTATTGAAAACAACAACAGGCTTAAAACAACCAACACAAACCACTTAGAGACGTTCATTATTACACACCATTTCCACCCCCTCAAACATGCTGATGTACCTTGGTAAGACGAGTGGGGGTTTAATATGAGCCTATACATCTTACCCCCCACCCCCACCCCCCACTCAAACATGCTAATGTACTGTGCTCGCTCTAATTGGTCCAAGCAGATGCCTCGGCTGCTCCACCTGTGTTCACGGCAAGCCTCCAGTATTCCTGCGGTCGGCCCCGCCATTGTGTATGTGTGCGGGCGCTAATGTTATGCAAACAAACAATCCTTTGTTGTTTGGGCTCCTCGTGCTCCTTGAACGCCACTGAGCGAAAGAGGGGGAGCGAGAGACAGAGAACGAAAGAAAGATGGAGAGGGAGATGGGGGTTGAATACATTACCAGGATTACCTGAGGGGTGTGTGTGTGTGTGTGTGTGTGGGGGGGAATTATCCGAAGATAATTCAGCCATCTCGAAGAGGGTTGGAAAAGTTAGTGAAGTGGAGGGTGTTGAGGTACTTAGCCCCAGACCAAGTGTTACTAATAGAGAGTGGGAGAAAACAAAGGGAAAAATATATATGTTATATCCTGGAAATGTGTTTTTGCATATAACCCCCGAGACACCCACAGGGCCCCTGGAGCAATTGGGTTTGGTTCCATGCTCAAGGGCACAGCGCCGGGATTCGAACCAGCGACCTTGCGGTTACTGGCCCAGTGATCTAACCTGGAGGATACACCTGCTGCCCCAAGCAGCTATGGTCAATGAAGAACCAAGTAGCAAGCATGTTATTGTGTGTGTGTGTTTGGGCCATCACCTGAAAGACAGACAGACAACAGACACGTTTAGGTTATTATAGCCCTTAAACAGACTAAATGCTGCACTTACATTGAAGTGAAACAATGAACGCAGTGTTAGTATGATTTAATTCAGGCCAGGAATGTTAGGTTAGTAGACAGAAATAATAAAAAAAAAAATAAGATGTAGAGAGAAGAAATAAGTAATGAGGAAAAAGACCCATTTTCCACATTTTGTATTTAAAAAGGATTAAGTTGTTTTTTTCCCTCAAAATTTTACACACACAATTAAAATGACAAAGCAAAAACAGGTTTTTCAGGTTTTTAAACATTTATAATAAAATAAAAACGGAAATATCACATTTACACAAGCATTCAGACCCTTTACTCAGTACTTTTGTTGAAGCACCTTTAGCAGTGATTACAGCCTCGAATCTTCTTGGGTATGATGCTAGAAGCTTGGTACAGCAGTATTTGGAGAGTTTTCCCATTCTTCGGGCAGATCTCAAGCTGAGGTTGGATGGGGAGTCGCTGCACAGCATTTTCAGGTCTCTCAGAGAGTGAGATGGGTCCAAGGGCTGGCCTGGCAACTAAGACAGAGTTGTCCCAAAGCCACACCATGCATTGTCTTGGCTGTGTGCTTAGGGGGTGTGTCTGTTGGAAGGTGAACCTCGCCCGGTCTGAGTAGCTCCTGAGCGCTCTGGAGCAGGTTTTCATCAAGGAATTCTCTGTACTTTTTGCTCCCTCTCATCTTTCCCTGATCCTGACTAGTTCCCAGTCCCTGCCGAGGAAAAACATCCCCAAGCATGATGTGCCACCACCATGCTTCACGTAGGGATGGTGCCAGGTTTCTCCAGGCTTGACGCTTGGATTCAGGCCAAAGAGTTAATCTTGTTTCACTAGACCAGAGAATTTTCAGGTTGAGAGTCTGAGGTGCCCCTTTTGGCAAACAGGTGAAGTCATGTGTTTATGAGGAGTGGCTTCCGTCTGGCCACTCTACTATAAAAGACCTGATTGGGGGAGTGCTGCGAGAGATGGGAGAACCTTCCAGAAGGATAACCATATCCACAGAGTGAACTTGGGAGCTCGGTCAGGAGTGTTCAATCGGGTTCTCTGGTCACCTCCTGACCAAGGCCCCTCTCCCCGAGCTGCTCAGTTATGGCCGGGTGGACTGGTCTGGAAGAGTTTGGTGGTTCAAACGTCTTCCATTTAAGAATGATGGAGGCCACTGTGTTCTTGGGGACCTTCAATGCTGGTACCCTTCCCCAGATCTGCGCCTCAACACAATCCTGTCTCGGAGCTCTACGGACAATTCCTTCGACCTCCTGGCTTGGTTTTTGCTATGACATGCACTGTCAACTGTGTGACCTTATATAGACAGGTGTGTGCCTTTCCAAATCATGTCCAAATCAATTTAATTTACCACAGGTGGCCTCCAATCAAGTTGTAGAAACATCTCAAGGATGATAAATGGAAACAGGATGCACCTGAGCTCAATTTCGAGTCTCATAGCAAAGGGTCTGAATACTTTTTTAAATAAGGTATTTATTTACATTTTTATCAGAAATTTCGTAAAAACAGTTTTCACTTCGTCAATATGGGGTATTGTGTGTAGATTGATGAGGAAAAACATGTACTTAATCCATTTTAGAATAAGGCTGTAACGTAACAAAATGTGGAAAAAGTCAAGGGGTCTGAATACTTTCCTAATGCACTGTACATGGTATAATATAAAAATACTGTTCAATAGTCAATCCCCCTTAAACAAAACATGAGCAATATATTTCCATTGTACATATATCATAACGAAAGACTGGTGAAGTAGCTATCAGAGTCACTCACTAAGACGAGGCCCACGGAGAAAGACTCCAGCCAAACCAAGACCAGTCCAGGGGTGCATCTCCTTCTCAACAGTTCCCCTCCTCCCCTCCTCTCCTTCATCTACAGTAATATAGAACCCCATAGAGCCAATAAAAGGAAAGGGAACAAGTAGAGGAAGCCACATTGGCCATCTGATATCTCTCCGATAGGAGGGAATACCCAAGATGATGTTCTCCAGATGAAACGTAATGATCAGTATCTCTGCTCTAGTAGAGAGATCACAAACTCATCACGGATCTAACAGTTGAGCAAGTCTCCTATCCACTCCACAGAAGAGAGACAACATAAAAAGCGGTAGATTATCCGTGGATGTGGCCCTTTTCGTGGGAAGCGAGGGGCCAAATAAAACCCTCTAGTACTCCTGGGGAGTAGAGCTGGGTTCTGATGCTCTGTGATACAAAGAAGCTAAAGGCATGATAGGAGACTGCTGCTGGGGAATGTTCCACAGCCTTATCCTCTAAGGATTCCTAGTACAGCCACTGGAGCCTCTCTGCCTCTCTCGTTCACTCTCTTTGCCTCTCCTTTCTCTCTCATCCCTTTCTCCTCCCGGGCAGGACTAAGCCCTGCTCAGCGCTGCCCTGCCTCTGATGTCCTGGGCTACCTTTGTTGACTGAGCTGGAGAGGAGAAAAGAGAAGAGAGAGAGAGGAGAGAGAGCTGATCTGGACATCTAATTCACCTCCTCAGAGGATCAGAGGGAAGCTGCAGTCCTCCTGTCCTCCTCTTCACCATAGAGAGAGAAAGAGAGGTGACATTGAACATGACTTGATACTGTGGAGACTGCTGGGACTGGTCCTAATATGAGCTTGGGTGCATCTCAATAGTTTTAAAGTTGCTCCCTCTCCTTCCTTGTTTCCTTTCCTTGTATATGTCCTTATGTGAAAGACCCTGAACAGTTAAGATCTGAGACTAGATGATCATGACAAGCCAGACTTGAAATGCAGTGTTGATGGTCAGTGTACATCTTTATCGTACGGCAGCAAGAAAACCCAACACGACACATTATTTTCTCTAGGATTCACAAGGGAGGATCAGCCGTACAGTAAACACGTTGCATTATACATTTGACAATGCATTTGGCTGAGAGTCACAGACACACCTATTACTTTAAACAGTGAGCCAAGTCTGTGATATCAAAGCTAGACAATATCCTGGTGTTGAGAGAAACTGTGTCAGGGAGAAAGGGGGAAGTCAGTCAACTCACTGGAGGCTGTTTCTCTCAGGCTCCTGGTTCCTGTTACACTGGTGTCAAAACGAGGAGGAGAGGAAGGAAGAGAAGAGGAAGAGAGGAGGAGAGGGAGGAAGAGAGGAGGAGAGGGAAGAAGAGAAGAGGAAGAGAGGAGGAGAAGGAGGAAGAGAGGAGGAAGAGAAGAGGAGAGGGAGGAAGAGAGGAGGAGAGGGAGGAAGAGAGGAGGAGAGGGAGGGAGGAAGAGAAGAGGAAGAGAGGAGGAGAGGGAGGAAGAGAGGGGGAGAGGGAGGAAGAGAGGGGGAGAGGGAGGGAGGAAGAGAAGAGGAAGAGAGGAGGAGAGGGAGGAAGAGAGGGGGAGAGGGAGGAAGAGAGGGGGAGAGGGAGGAAGAGAGGGGGAGAGGGAGGAAGAGAGGAGGAGAGGGAGGCAGAGAATGGGGAGAGGGAGGAAAAGGGCTAATTGTGATGGGCTGGAGGCTGCGGCGATTGGCAGCTGTGATCCACCTCTGTCTTTGTACTCCTTGGCCCCCTTGCTCTCTCCCGGCGCTCCCCACCCAAGTGACGTACGGAGGCTTTCAGAATCACACCAGGGGTGGCCCCGAGACACTACCACACTTCTCCACCCCTCCACCCCTGTCATTGATCGGCCTCCCAGTCAACTCCTGACCCTGGCCCCCTCCAGGATAGGAGCAACCCCAGAGGAAAGCTCTGCACAAAAAATAACTGTGACAGGAGGATTAAATAAAGAAAAAAAATGCCACAGAGTTGATCACGTCGGGAGGACTAAAAGAAAGAGAAAGAAGAGGGAAAACTTTGCAACTGGAACTACTGATCAAAGTAATTCCCCTCGGAGACCTGCCCTTAATGAGAGTTGTACAAGAGAGAGAAAGAGGGGAGGAAGACAGAGAAAGAGAGAGAGGGAGGGGAAAAAAAGACAAGTGGATGGCTCTAATTCTCCATTCCTATAGAGCGAAGGATGGGGGGAGCGTGCGGACGTGTATGTGGTATGGGGGCTAGCACAGGGTTAGGCAAGGGTGTATTCAGGATCTCTTAATGTCTTCACTGGGGGGGTTGGGGGAGCACAGAGAGCCAAGGCCAGGTTAATTAAACCCAAGGGGTTTCTGGGTAGTCATTTGAATATGTCACATAAATAGATGCTGAGTGTCAAGCAGGCAGGGCCGGATGGCACGGGTATAAGCAAACATGTTGACTATGCATTAAAAGACGGAGAGAGAGAGAATAAAAGGGGGCTCCATACTAATTTGTGCGACGCTACATGTACCCCCTCTCCTCCTTCCTCTGTTCTTGTATCCCCACTGCACACTGGATTTCTCAGAGTTATTAATGTTTGTCATTAGCAGCATTACGCCAGAGGACAGTGACTGGGGAGAGAAACCAAGCACAAATTTATATGGGACAAATATTGACAATAGCTCGCTCCTGGGTATTCGACGGAGAATAAAAGATGCAAACTATGTTAATGAATGGTAATTAACCACTGGGGCCTAGTGCTCCCCTGGATCGCAGCTAAATTGGTCCCTGAGTTGCCAGAGAAACAGTCCTGGGCTAATCCACCCTTTATTATAGAAAGATAAAGGAAGAAACGACATTATTAGCATATATTTGAAAGGGGGGTGGGATAAAAAGTAGATTTACTTCTTGTTAATTCATGAACGGATGATTTTACACAAGGTTGTTAATTGTACTTTTAAAAAAGAGAGAGGAGGAATAAAGTAAAACAAAGGGATGAGAAAGGAGGAGAGGAAGACATGATCAGAGAGAGCGAGAGAGGGAGACGTGTGGTGGTCTCGGGTGTAAGACTCCTGCTCAAGGACAGAGGAGACCCAGATCACTGATTGATATTCACAATGAATAATAAAAGAAGAGGAAGAGAGAAACATAAAAGTCTGGAGAGGTATGTCAAGGGTGCTCCCCCTCTACCACTGGGCTGTGTGTCTGTGGCCCACTGAAGACCCTCGTTAATGAAGTCAACAGTGGGGGTCGCTCGTTACCGTCGGAAACCATGCTGATGGTCTGCCAGTCGCCTGTCAATCATCTGGGAGACAGGGAGCCCCGCCTCCGACCGTCCAATAGAGGAACTGCATCGTGGTCCATCACTGTCAACAAGGCAGGACATAGTATGGATGCACTACTGTCTTTCTGTTAGTTACAGTTCTAGGTCTCGCTTTAAAAATATTTTTTTATCTCAACGAGACTAGCCTGGATATAAAACGGTTAAATGAAAACTATTCAAATGATTTGGTCTTAATGTAAACCACTGACCCAACAGTACATTCTGGCCATGAAAACATTGCAGCACATGAAGCGTCAAGAAAATAATATTTGTTTTAAAGTGGCTTTAAAGTGGTATGTAACTTTTTGGGCAACCTGATCAAATTAACAGAAATATGAGTTATAGATCTATCATTCTACTTGAAAGCAAGTCTAAGAAGCGGTAGATCCGTTCTGTGCACGCTGTTCTATGCTTCCCGTTCTGAAGTTTAGTTTTTGCGTCTTTTGGACACCAGCTTCAAACAGCTGAAACAACAATAGTTTTGGTTTTGGAAAATATATTTCACAGCGGTTTAGATGCGACAATGATTCTCTACACTATACTAGCATATTTTGTCACATAAACTGAAATTAGTTTTAGCAACCAGGAAATGGCGGAGAGATTTCTGCATAGTGCAACTTTAATGTGACATATCAATAATCTTGACTCCATAGTGTATAAATAAAACAATTGGCAACACACTTTTATTTAAATTCAGTTTCAAATCAATTAACAATATAACATAATTACCTATTGCAAAGTACAATATGAACTGAACACACAAATGTCTAGTAGTATTCTGAAATAAAACATATTTCAGAATACACCTAGACAAAACAAACAAACATAACACACAAAATTCATATTTTATGATATAATTTACATTTGGAGCATTTGGTCACTGAAACGTGAAAGGAACAATGGAATCCAATCGGCCCAAATGGTCAATGGAATGCAGGTGGCGGACTTGCTCGGAGAGTCCAGTACATCCTAAGAAGAGAGAGAGTATCTCTGCTTCTTACTTTAAGAGTGTACTTTTTCTTTCGTTGAGTCTGCACTGTTGGGTCAGGTCCCACTCCCAGCACCCTGGGGTCCTTGAGATCCACAATAAATTACAGAAAATATAAAAATAAAAAAACCATAAAAAACTAATGTCTAACTTTAAGTAAAAACGTAAGCATAACGTTATCATCACCCCAGGATGGCTTTTGGAGAAGGGAGAGAAAGGGAGGGAGCGTTTGTCTCTGTACTGTAAATTAGCCTGACGCTAAAGGGCCCTGTCTCGCAGATGGAGCGCGCTAACCACTAACACAGATGTTGGGGGCTCATTTACAAAGGCTGGGCCCCGGCACGCCACTAGACCGCTGCGTGAGCGAGTGGCTCGGAGTGAGTCGACAGCGCTTTTCTCGTAAATATTGGTTCTGGAAGCGCGGCGTGGAGGCAACTTCACACACGTGCGCATGCATGCGAACGCGCGCACACACACACACACAAACACACACACACACAGAGTAACTTCAGGTCGACTCGGCGAACTCAGCCCCCACTGAGAAAGAAAGGCCTGGGCACGAAGGAGGGATGGAGAGAGAAGAGGAGGAGAGTGAGAGGATGACAGTTTTTCCCAGCCGCAGCCCTCAGCCCCGGAGTGGGAGTCAGACGATTTCGCTGACTGGTGTTGTGAGCGCGGCCAGTGCTTCTGTCAGCACTTTCCTCTCCTTCATCTTCACACACAGCACCTCCATTAGGAGAGCAGCAGAGGGGATCTGTGGAGGGAGAGGGGGAGGGGGAGGGAGAGAGAGAGAGGGGGAGAGAGAGAGAGAGAGAGAGAGAGAGAGAGAGAGAGAGAGAGAGAGAGAGAGAGAGAAAGAAAGAAAGAGAGGAAAGAAAGAAAGAAGACAGAAAAAAACACAGAACAGTTAAAAAAGTGTGCTTTTTGACACTTGGCATCTTTTCAGAGGGCCGCTTTGTAGTTATTGTGGTACAGTAGAGAGAGGAGAGAGGTGGTGGGCCTGAGAGGGGTAGGAGAGAGGTGGTGGGCCTGAGAGGGGTAGTAGAGAGAGGAGAGAGGTGGTGGGCCAGAGAGGGGTAGTAGAGAGAGGAGAGAGGTGGTGGGCCAGAGAGGGGTAGTAGAGAGAGGAGAGAGGTGGTGGGCCAGAGAGGGGTAGTAGAGAGAGGAGAGAGGTGGTGGGCCTGAGAGGGGTAGTAGAGAGAGGAGAGAGGAGGTGGGCCAGAGAGGGGCAGTAGAGAGAGGAGAGAGGTGGTGGGCCAGAGAGGGGCAGTAGAGAGAGGCTGGGCCAAGGGGCAGTAGAGAATGGTGAAGGAGGACGAGAGGGTGGGCCTGAGCAGTAGGAGAGGCTGGGCCAGAGGGGGCAGTAGAGAGAGGCTGGGCCAGAGAGGGGCAGTAGGATGGGCCAGGAGAGAGAGGCTGGGCCAGAGAGGGGCAGTAGAGAGAGGCTGGGCCAGAGAGGGGCAGTAGAGAGGCTGGGCCAGAGAGGGGCAGTAGAGAGAGGCTGGGCCAGAGAGGGGCAGTAGAGAGAGGCTGGGCCAGAGAGGGGCAGTAGAGAGAGGCTGGGCCAGAGAGGGGCAGTAGAGAGAGGCTGGGCCAGAGAGGGGCAGTAGAGAGAGGCTGGGCCAGAGAGGGAGCAGTGAGAGAGAGGTGGGCCAGAGAGAGAAAAAGAGCAGTAGAGAGGGCTGGGCAGAGAGGGCAGTAGAGAGGGGTTGGGCCAGAGAGGGGCAGTAGAGAGAGGCTGGGCCAGAGAGGGGCAGTAGAGAGGGGTTGGGCCAGAGAGGGGTAGTAGAGAGGGGTTGGGCCTGAGATGAGCAGTAGAGAGGGGTTGGGCCTGAGAGGAGCAGTAGAGAGAGGCTGGGCCAGAGAGGGGTAGTAGAGAGAGGCTGGGCCAGAGAGGGGCAGTAGAGAGGGGTTGGGCCAGAGAGGGGTAGTAGAGAGGGGTTGGGCCAGAGAGGGGTAGTAGAGAGGGGTTGGGCCTGAGAGGAGCAGCAGAGAGGGGTTGGGCCAGAGAGGAGCAGCAGAGAGGGGTTGGGCCAGAGAGGGGCAGTAGAGAGGGGTTGGTCCATGTTTAGTGTTTTCCACAAAGCATTTCTTAAAAACAGATTACTTTCTCAATAATGTAAAAGGAACAGCTGAGCACTTTACAGTGAGGGAAAAAAAGTATTTGATCCCCTGCTGATTTTGTACGTTTGCCCACTGACAAAGACATGATCAGTCAGGTTTATTTGAACAGTGAGAGACAGAATAACAAAAATATCCAGAAAAACGCATGTCAAAAATGTTATAAATTGATTTGCATTTTAATGAGGGAAATAAGTATTTGACCCTCTGCAAACATGACTTAGTGACTTGGTGGCAAAACCTTGTTGGCAATCACAGAGGTCAGACGTTTCTTGTAGTTGGCCACAAGGTTTGCACACATCTCAGGAGGGATTTTGTTCCACTCCTCTTTGCAGATCTTCTCCAAGTCATTAAGGTTTCGAGGCTGACGTTTGGCAACACAAACCTTCAGCTCCCTCCACAGATTTTCTATGGGTTTAAGGTCTGGAGACTGGCTAGGCCACTCCAGGACCTTAATGTGATTCTTCTTGAGCCACTCCTTTGTTGCCTTGGCCGTGTGTTTTGGGTCATTGTCATGCTGGAATACCCATCCACGACCCATTTTCAATGCCCTGGCTGAGGGAAGGAGGTTCTCACCCAAAATTTGATGGTACATGGCCCGTCCATCGTCCCTTTGATGTGGTGAAGTTGTCCTTCCCTTAGCATAATGTTTCCACCTCCATGTTTGACGGTGGGGATGGTGTTCTTGGGGTCATAGGCAGCATTCCTCCTCCTCTAAACACGGCGAGTTGAGTTGATGCCAAAGAGTTCGATTTTGGTCTCATCTGACCACAACACTTTCACCCAGTTCTCCTCTGAATCATTCAGATGTTCATTGGCAAACTTCAGACGGCCCTGTATTTGTGCTTTCTTGAGCAGGGGGACCTTGCGGGCACTGCAGGATTTCAGTCCTTCACGTCGTAGTGTGTTACCAATTGTTTTCTTGGTGACTATAGTCCCAGCTGCCGTGAGATCATTGACAAGATCATCCCGTGTAGTTCTGGGCTGATTCCTCACTGTTCTCATGATCATTGCAACTCCACGAGGTGAGATCTTGCATGAAGTCCCAGGCCGAGGGAGATTGACAGTTATTTTGTGTTTCTTCCATTTGAATAATCGCACCAACTGTTGTCACCTTCTCACCAAGCTGCTTAGCGATGGTCCTTGTAGCCCATTCCAGCCTTGTGTTGGTCTACAATCTTGTCCCCGACATCCTTGGAGAGCTCTTTCTGGTCTTGGCCATGGTGGAGAGTTTGGAATCTGATTGATTGATTGCTTCTGGAAAGGTGTCTTTTAAAGGTAACAAACTGAGATTAGGAGCACTCCTTAAGAGTGTGCTCCTAATCTCAGCTTGTTACCTGTAGAAAAGACACCTGGGAGCCAGAAATCTTTCTGATTGAGAGAGGGTCAAATACTTATTTCCCTCATTAAAATGCAAATCAATTTATAACATTTTTTTGACATCGTTTTCTGGATTTTTGTTGTTGTTATTCTGTCTCTCACTGTTCAAATAAACCTACCATTAAAATTATAGACTGATCATTTCTTTGTCAGTGGGCAAACGTACAAAATCAGCAGGGGATCAAATACTTTTTTCCCTCACTGTATGTTATTTTAGGATGTCCTGAGGTACACTATATATACAAAAGTATGTGGGCACCCCTTCAAATTAGTGGATTCGGCTATTTCAGCCACACCCATTGCTGACAGGTGTATAACATCGAGCACACAGTCATGCAATCTCCATAGACAAACATTGGCAGTAGAATGGCCTTACTGAAGAGCTCTGACTTTCAACGTGGCACCGTCATAGGATGCCACCTTTCCAACAAGTCAGTACGTCACAAATTCTGCCTTGCTAGAGCTGCCCCGGTCAACTGTAAGTGCTGTTATTGTGAAGTGGAAACGTCTAGGAGCAACAACGGCTCAGCCGCGAAGTGGTAGGCCACACAATATCACACAACGGGACTGCCGAGTGCTGAAGCATGTAGCGCGTAAAAATTATCTGTCCTCAGTTGCAACACTCACTACGAGTTCCAAACTGCCTCTGGAAGCAACGTCAGCACAATAACTGTTTGTTATGGGTTTCCATGGCTGAGCAGCTGCACACAAGCCTAAGATCACTATGCGCAATGACAAGCGTCAACTGTAGAGGTGTAAAGCTCGCCGCCATTGGACTCTGGCGCAGTGGAATCGCGTTCTCTGGAGTGATGAATTACGCTTCACCATCTGGCAGTCCGACGGACAAATCTGGTTTTGGCGGATGCTAGGAGAACACTACCTGCCCAAATGCATAGTGGCAACTGTAAAGTTTGGTGGAGGAGGAATAATGGTCTGGGGCTGTTTTTCATGGGTTGGGCTAGGCATACAATTACATTCTAGACGATTCAGTGCCTCCAACTTTTTGGCAACAGTTTGGGGAAGGCCCTTTCCTGTTTCAGCATGACAATGCCCCCTTGCACAAAGCGAGGTCCATACAGAAATGGTTTGTCTAGATTGGTGTGGAAGAACTTGACTGGCCTGCACAGAGCCCTGACCTCAACCCCATCGAACACCTTTGGGATGAATAGGAACGCAGACTGCGAGCCAGGCCTAATCGCCCAACATCAGTGCCCGACCTCACTAATGCTTGTGGCTGAATGGAAGCAAGTCCCCGCAGCATTGTTCCAACATCTAGTGGAAAGCCTTCCCAGAAGAGTGGAGGCTGTTATAGCAGCAAGGGGGGGTCCAATGCCATATTAATGCCCATGATTTTTGACTGGTGTCCCGCTACTCAGCATTCTCTCTGAGTGAACATTCAGTGTTGGATACGAAAGGAGAGGAAGACATTTTAGACTAATGAGAGTTGCACTCAGTGGAGGAATATTTTGGGTTTCTCTCACTGTGTGTGTGGTTTCCTTGCTGCGGGCGAGGGAGAGAGAGAGGGGGCAGTCTTAACCTTAGCGCTGCGGCTAATTTTGTTTTTGCTCTCGCCTCTCAAAACCGACACAAGGACTTTATTGAAATCAGGCCCAGGCGATCAAAGGAAGATATATCACACATAAATATTCACATCAACTCTATGCATCCACTCTGAAACGCTGGGAAACCTATTCATTCCTGTAGTTTAAAAAAAAATCTCACTGTGGCCAGATTTAAGTAGTGGACTGAAGCTGCCTTAGCTCTAAAACTCTTTAAAAATGGTACTATGCTTTAACCATGAAACATATTATTATAAACCAGATGATCACTAAGTACCGTAGCTTAAAGGTTCTCGTTACTTCACGGTCAGATAACCAGGTGATCTTGAAAGTGATTTGAAGTGGTTTACTGGGGGCATTATACACAAGTTACACATTCAAGCGGTTTATTTTCTCTCTCTCTCTCTCTCTCTCTCTCACACACACACACACACACACACGTCATTTAGCAAATGCTCTTATCCAGAGCGACCTATAGGAGCAATTAGGGTTAAGTGCCTTGCACATGCATGCACGTATGTGTGTGTGTGTATGTGTGTCTCTCTATGTGTGTGTGCAGCGTGCACCTGTGTAGACCAGAGGGAGAAGGTCCCAGTGCTGAGTGCATCAAACAGAGCTCTGCTCCTCTGAGCCTGCTCTACCACTGCTGAGACATATCTCTGCTCCTCTGAGCCTGCTTTCCCACTGCTGAGACGTCTCTCTGCTCCTCTGAGCCTGCTCTCCCACTGCTGAGACGTCTCTCTGCTCCTCTGAGCCTGCTCTCCCACTGCTGAGAGGTCTCCCTGCTCCTCTGAGCCTGCTCTCCCACTGCTGAGACATATCTCTGCTCCTCTGAGCCTGCTCTCCCACTGCTGAGACGTCTCTCTGCTCCTCTGAGCCTGCTCTCCCACTGCTGAGACGTCTCTCTGCTCCTCTGAGCCTGCTCTCCCACTGCTGAGACGTCTCTCTGCTCCTCTGAGCCTGCTCTCCCACTGCTGAGACGTCTCCTCTGCTCCTCTGAGCCTGCTCCCACTGCTGAGACGTATCTTCTGCTCTCTGAGCCTGCTCTCCCACTGCTGAGACGTCTCTCTGCTCCTCTGAGCCTGCTCTCCCACTGCTGAGACGTCTCTCTGCTCCTCTGAGCCTGCTCTCCCACTGCTGAGACGTCTCTCTGCTCCTCTGAGCCTGCTCTCCCACTGCTGAGACGTCTCAATCACAGCTCAGCTCCTCACCACTGCTCTAATCAGCTAACTACAGTACACGTACAGCCACTAACTAAGCAAACAAACAACTACACAGTCAAATATAGTATTAAGAGATGCTACAGCACGGGGCTATGGGAGAGAGGAGGTAACAAAGGTAAACATACTGATTGAGAAGTGTACCTCAGTCTAGTCTGGTGTAAGTCTGTGTAACTCATAGTCTACATAAACACAACCTTCCTTATTCACAGAGGTCACCTATCTGGTTTGTATGCTGTTTGTATTCTGTCAAAAGGGCCTCTGTACTTCTGCACAGAACGTTCCTCAGCAGCCGCATGGGTTACATTTGTGACAGACAGTGAGATCAAACACAGACTTTGCTACCTGGGGCAGGTGCACACACAGGCCCTGGAGTGACACACACACACACGCTCTCTCTAATGGCACCAGAGGGACCGTTAGGGCCTGTCATTACCATGTAACTGCTGCTTTACAGGGGCCCGGGCCCCTGGGGCAGCTAGCACGTTTTCAGTGGACACCCCCATGAGTGTTTTTCACAGCCCCTCCTAGAACCTGTTTTGGTCATTGTCAGTGACTCTTTGTTAGTTCCACCTTCTGTTTGAGTGACCATTTTTGGTTTCTTGCTGGGGAACGTAACAAAATGTTCCCCAGCAAGAAACCAACAATTGTTAACTAGCAACAACAACTGGGCCCGAAAAGACATCCACCAGGAGCGCCCCCTTAATTTGACCAAGAAGAGGCAAACAAAATCAAACCCCACACCAAACTTAAAAGACAGGAAGCAAACCAAAAAGTGGAACAAAATGAAAACATGGAAGATCAGATAAAGGATCGTTTTTTTAGAACACAAATAGGGAGCACGAACAAAAGGTGTTGACCCTCCACATCTCTCAAGACAACTGGAGCACAGGGCCAGCCGCTCTTAAATATCACCTGGGCCAGCACAGGTGAAACGGCTTCTGACTAACGCGATGACAAGCCAGCACAGGTGTAACACATACTGACTAACGAGGTGACACCAATCTGTGCACCCAACATGCTAACGTCCAACCCCGAAATATACATGGAAAAAAAACCAAAGCCTGTGACACCTTCCCCCTAGCCCTCATCACTATTCAACAGGCCCCGCAGACCAGAGCGATTGTCTGGATACGTTTTCATTAACACGCCCTGGTGTGTTAGCGCTGACGTGCTAAGCTATCCGCGTTGAAAGTCTGCGTGTGTGTGTGTTGAGAGACAATGCAAGGGGGGCCAGGGGCGTGACGTAAAGGTGGTTTTACCAGACCAATTAAATGACACTGTTATTCCAGAGCCTGGGGCGCCGCTGGAGGCGGGGTAGCCGTTCGCGGTACAACACCGGGGCTCCCATTGTGCGTTAGATGCCATTACGTACACAACACCTCCCTTAACCGATCGATCATTCAGACGCTTTTTGTTCTCCCTCAGAACAGGTTAGCAGGTTTCCAGGCCCAATGAGAGTAGAGGTAGACATGCATGGTGTTAGTGTGGCTGTCTAGATAGAAATGGGAAGAGGGAGGGGATGACAGAGAAAAAGGAGAGGTAACAACACGTTTTATTTGCTGCATTGCAGGAAAGTTCTCTTGCAACAGGGTGATCAAATTAAGATCAAATTAAGATCCTACATCTGTATGTATCAAATCATTCCTCATATCTTTACCTCTTAGAAATGTGATTGACTGATTGATGGACTGATTGATTTAAAAATGCTTTAGATTCAATGCTTGTTCTCCAGGCCACTTCCATACACCACTGAAATGGTACAATATGTTTTACCGTCACTTGTAAAGCGTCGATAAGCCGCCTCCAATCTAGGCCACCGAGGGGAAAGGAAGGAGCTGAGTGAATGAGAGAGGAGCTACTTAACATGATCACAGGGAAACACTGTGATCTTTGATCTGCTCACTTTTGTTTGAAATCAAAGTTATCAAAACGGGGAATAAACAACAAGGAACAAAACAACAACACACAAAACCTACTAAAAAAAAGTCTGCATTTGATTATCCCGATAATGAATATGTCACATGCAGATTAAAAAAGAAAAAAACTCATCGGCAGCTCAGGTGAGTAAAGGAAGAAAAAAAAGAAAAATCACCAAAGCGGTCTATTCTTCTTCTCCTTGGTAATTACGGTTCTCTCTCTTTTTCTCTGTCTCGTTGCCGTGTTACTTTCTATTCTCCACTTTAGAGCCCTGGGAGACTGATATGAAAGGGAATTGGACACTTGGGGCCATAGATACTGTAATTAAAAATCTCTCCTTTATTTTTTAGTTGATATGTTGTTGGGAAACATCATCAGGTCTGTGCAACCTGCGTTGTTAGACCTGACCTAAATACAGCCCAGATTAAACGCTTCAGGAACGCTACAGCAGGCCTTTGTTTTTCACTCATTAGGAGTGGAAATGAGGTGATCATCACAGACACAATTCAGGTATAAATATACTAAGGTTATATCCATACAAAAGGATGCTGCAACGCTGCTGAAACACTTTTATACCTGTTGGCAGAAACATACGATACTGTACAGTATACTGAAGTGTGTCATCCTATGACAAATCATGATGACTTGACTGTTATGGTGCTGTTTCACAGAAGTTTGACTTTCTTCAGCAATGAGCCCTCATAACAGGCTAACATTACTCAATGAGCCATCATAACAGGCTAACATTACTCAACAAGCCATCATAACAGGCTAAAATAACTCAATGAGCCATCATAACATGCTAACATTACTCAATAAGCCATCATAACATGCTAACATTACTCAACAAGCCATCATAACAGGCTAAAATAACTCAACGAGCCATCATAACATGCTAACATTACTCAATGAGCCATTATAACAGGCTAACATTATTCAATGAGCCATTAGAACAGGCTAACATTATTCAATGAGCCATTAGAACAGGCTAACATTATTTAATGAGCCATTATAACAGGCTAACATTATTCAATGAGCCATTTGAACAGGCTAACATTATTCAATGAGCCATTATAACAGGCTAACATTACTCAACAAGCCATTATAACAGGCTAACCACAGGAGGTTGGTGGCACCTTAATTGGGTAGGATGGGCCCGTGGTAATGGCTGGAGCAGAATAGTGGAATGGTATCAACAACATCAAAAATATGGTTTGATGTCATTCCATTTGCTCCGTTCCAGCCATTATTATGAGCCGTCCTCCCCTCAGCAGCCTCCACTGAGGCTAACATCATCCAATGAGCCATCATAACAAGCTAACAATATCCAATAAGTCATCATAACAGGATAACATTATCCAATGAGCCACCATAACAGGCTAACATCATCCAATGAGCCATCATAACAGGGTAACATTACTCAATGAGGCCCAAGCCCTATCCAACAGCCGACTGTATGTAGAATGTCCCCTTTAGCATCAATTCCCTTTTGTGTGCCTACTTCAACAAAGTCGGCCAGTGTAGATCACTAAGGCAAATAAAGTAATACAGCTCCAGAATAATCTTGACTGGCCAACTCAATCCAAACTCTATTAGTGTACAGAGTCTTTGTATGAATACACTATGTAGCTTGTGATCACAGTAGTTGTAAACACAGAGAGGAAGGTCATAGTCTACTTTGGTCTCTCCTCGTCACACAAACCCCATCGCCCACCTCCCCTAGGGCCCCCCAATCCCTGCCTTGCCCACCCCCCCCCAACAAGTCCCAGTGACACATTTACAGTACAAAGGCTGAGAATTCCCCCCCTTCACACAACACAGTCACTGCTGATTTAATTAGCCCAATCATTAAACAAGGCTTAATTAGAGTCACTTCTTTCTGAAGGAAAAACACTAGCTGGAGCTCATCGCTGTTCCTTGTCATTACTGCAGAATAACTGCAGATGATATCCTCCATTGCTACGCCAGCGTTGACAACAAACAAACAAGTTGGAGAAGTTGGTAATATTGTTGTTTGGGCATGGCGGTGCTTGACTCAAAAGTTATAATGATGTTGGTTGAGTATGTTAGTATGTAGCCTTGCACATGCCATGGCCTGTGTCAGCTGGAACTGTTCATAGGAGCAGGAGCCGGTCTGCTGTTTTCTGTAGCGTGAGGCAGCTTGATGTACAAGTACACCCCTTGGACAGGACGCTAGTCTGGGTGACATGACAGTCTCAACAAACATCAATGTTTACAGGTAGACTCAGCCATGCACCAAGTAAACAGGAATATTGGGTCGAATTCCGCAACAACTAGGAGCATTGAAGCGTGAGGCTAACGCCTCGATCACAACGGCAGCGTCATTGCGTTTTGGTACACCAGAAGTACATTCATTTCCAAAGGAACGCTGCGTTTGCCTTGCAGCATTGCGTTGCAAAGGCAGTTGCAGTGCGTTCTGTGTGGTGCATACGTTGGATTTATCGAACGTATGCGTCAAACTGTATGCGTAGACGGCTTGACAGAAATGTTAGCAGAAGGTGAATGTTGAACTTTTGTTGCACACATATCCAGATGATGCTGCGTACCATTTTGCGCAATGACGCTGTTGGTGTGATCGAGGCGTAAACTTCTCAGATGTTTTGGTCCCATAGCTATCACGTTGTAGCAGTGTGTAGCGCCCCCATGCAGATACTCCGTGTGACTGCGTGAGAGCAAAGTCTTGCATCGCGCTCATCTGCATATCTGCGGTGCTGCTCGTGGCAACGTCATATCGCTGAGTCTCAGTTAAAGTACTGTTGTCTAAGGGGCCTTGATTGAAGTACAGGCCCAGATATGTAGAGTACACTACAGTAAAGCTATTAAGTTAATCTTCTCTTAATGGACCCTGGGTTGACACAGTGCGGAGCCTATAACAACCAAACACCTCCCCCGAGGGTACTGAAGGGTAAATATTACGACTCAATATCACACCAGCTTCCGCCACCCTCTAGTAAAACCTGAGCGTCCTCCCAATCGGCGATCGTAAAGGGCAGTGCGCCGACGACTTTTTCAATGTTTTGTTTTGGATGTCGGGAGGGTTGAGTAGAAGGTTAAAGCTACAGTCTGTGATCTGGGACTCTGTTCAATGGTCATTTCAATTCAACAGGGCTTCTGTTTTGTTGTTTTCCCGAATTCCAGAATGTAGCTTTAAAATGAGTGAGAAAGATGATCTAGGGAAGGACGGGGAGCAGTTCATTATGGGCCAAACAAACTGCAGATTGAAGCCCATTACAAATCCCAAATCACACCCTATTCCCTATTTTCAATAGGGCAATGGCCAAAAGTAGTGCACTAAATAGAGAATAGGCTGCCATTTGGGAGGCAGAAGCCCATATATGCAGTCATTTCCCCGTGTTCATAAAGCCAGGCCCATTAAACTCAGCTCCAGTCAATAATTAGGATGCCACAAATAAACCAAGGCAATTAAATCAATATGGGCCTGGGCCATTTCAACCCCATTCTCCCTGGGCTGGTGATTGGCTAGACACCCTGTGGCACAGGGCACATCTTCAGACACTACATCTTAGTGCTGTGTTATTCATGGGGGTGTAGTGGCTGGTGTGGGGCTGGGGCCCCCTGGCTAGTAAATTATTATGAGAGGAGGGGAACACCAGTGGAGCTGGGTAGGTGTGTGTAGGAGCCTAAGATGGCGTTCTACTGAGAGATATTTGGCTTTATTTCATTAAAAGCCACCGGTGGAGAGGAGAGAAAGAGAGAGAGAGCGAGAGAGAGAGAGAAGGAGAGGGAGCGAGAGAGGGGGAAAGAGAGAGAGGGAAAGAGGGGGAGAGAGAGAGAGAGAGGAGGAAATGAGATGCAATGTTTCATTTGTCTGTGAGAGGACGTGTGGGGCAGTAGTGAGGGGTGACAAGATAATAAAGATCTGGCCTTGTGCAGATAACCAGAACACTTTTCTTTGAAAGCTAAGTGTGCTTGTACTGTAGCTATCAGTAGAGAGTGGTGTTATTAAAGTATTCACATGAACACACTAGCGTTCAAACACCATCACCCATACACACCACATCTACCACACCAACACTAAAAACACAATAGATCCGCTTTCAAAATCACGCATCAACGACACACACACACACACACACACAGTGTTGCTTACTGCGCGCTAACCTTGTGGGGACACACAATTCAGTCCCATTCCGTCTATTTTCCCTAAACCAACCCGTACTCCTTACCCTAACTTAAGCCAGAAAACCTAACCTTAACCCTAACCCCTAACCCTAATTCTAACCCTAACACTAATTCTAACCTTAACCCTAAACCCCCTATAAATAGCATTTGACCTCGTGGGGACTAACAAAATGTCCCCAGTTTTTTTGTTATTTTACTATTCTTGTAGGGACTTCTGGTCCCCACTATAGTTAAACACGTCCACACACACACACTAAACTAGCCACTGTGTCAGGGCCTCTACCTCTGTCCTTGTTATGTTGACGTGTGGCTGGCTGGTGTGGTGTTGACAGTGACAGTGAGCCTGGCTGGCTGGTGTGGTGTTGACAGTGACAGTGAGCCTGGCTGGCTGGTGTGGTGTGTGGCAGAGACAGTGAGCCTGATGGCTGGTAAGTGGTGTTGACAGTGACAGTGAGGAGCCTGGCTTTGGCTGCTGTGGTGTTGACAGTAACAGTGGAGCTCGGCTGGCTGGTCGTGGTGTTGACAGTGACAGTGAGCCTGGCTGGCTGGTGGTGTTGACCAGTAACAGTGAGCCCGGCTGGCTGGTGTGGTGTTGTAATAGTGAGTTGCAGCTGGCTGGTGTGGTGTTGAAAGTGACAGTGAGCCTTGGCTGGCTGGTGTGGTGTTGAAGTGCAACAGTGAGCTGGCTGGCTGGTGTGGTGCTGACAGTGAGTCTGGCTGGCTGGTGTGGTGTTGAAAAGCGATACAGTGAGCTGCAGCTGGCTGGTGTGGTGTTGACAGTGACAGTGAGCCTAAGGCTGGCTGGTGTGGTGTTGACAGTGACAGTGACCTGGCCCGGGCGGTGAGTGGTGGTGCCAGCTGTGGCCTAGAGCCAGACACAGTAGACAGACACACAGCCCAGTGACTGATGGTTCTGCTATTGACAGTACCACTGAGATAATAAAGTGCTGTCCCACAGGCAGCTCCATTACGGCCTGACAGTGACAGGACTAGACTGCTGCTGAAGGAGTCAGGACACACACACACACACACACCAAGTGACAGCCAGCCAGCTAAGGGACATGGATCTCCTTGCCTATTTTCTCTCTCTCTCTCTGTCTATTTCTGCATCTCTTCCTTTGGACGGTGACAGGGGCAGTGTGGAGGAACAGGGGCAGATCATACTTCACTATGTAGGGAAGCCTGTTATTGTAGTGCCACTGCCTCAGGCAGCAGGTTGACAGATAAGGCCATAGTGTTCACTGTTTCACATTCTGCTGCTCACTAAGCAACTCAAATGGATGACAGGAAGACAGGGAGGGACACTGCTGCCCAGCATGACAGTAGAGACAGAACAGTTGTACTGTGGAGACTAGTGCTGCCTGGTTTCTAGAATATTCTCAGTTCTATTGATGTATGTATTATGTATTCTCAGTTCTCTAAAGACAACGTGTCAGTGTGTGAAGATAGGATGCACACTGACAAGGAACAACTACCTGTGGTCTTCCACTGTATGTCTCCACATCGTCACCTTATGAAAATGACACACACCTACAGTCACACACAGAGACAGAGACACAGAGACAGAGAGACATAGACACAGAGACATAGACACAGAGACACACAGAGAGACACAGAGAGACACAGAGACACAGAGACACAGAGACACAGAGACACACAGAGAGACAGAGACAGAGAAGGAGACAGAGAAGCAAAGGAGAACAGACACAGGACAGAGAGACAGAGAGACACAGAGAAGCAGAGAGACAGAGAGACAGAGAGACAGAGAGACAGAGAGACAGAGAGACAGAGAGACAGAGAGACACAGAGACAGAGAGACACAGAGACAGAGAGACAGAGAGACAGAGAGACAGATGCTGTAGAGTACAGTACACATCACTAGCACAACTAACCACAGTCACACTGGGCTTCCTTTTTCTACTACTGGTGTAAAATCTCACCTACCAACAAACTCCCCTTGATCTGTGTGTGTGTGTGAGTGTGTGTGTGAGAGAGATCCTTGTCCCTCTAGAGTTACTGTGAGTTTATTAAGCCAGGCAGTGAGAGAGAGAGACCGATAGCACAAAAAAAAGAGACTTGAAAGGGGATGGATAGAAAAAGAGAGAGAGAGAGAGAGAGAGGGGGGTCACCACGGCAGTGTCTGTGGCCCCCTCCGGGACCCGCGGGCTAGTCTCAGCCTTGTCATCCCCCTTGCCTCCCCCTCTCTCTCCTCTGCCCGCGGAAAACGTCGATAGCAGCCTGCCGGTGGACCGTCTCTGGTGGATGCTCGCTCATTCTCCCGGCATCGACAGCAACGCCAAATCAATATTTAGTTCCCCACTAACAAGCTGCCTTGGGGTCTGAGCCAGAGAGAGCGAGAGAGAGAAAGAGAGAAAGGGAGGGAAGGAATGCAGGAGGACAGTGGTGGAGTGGGGGCCTGAGAGCTGTCTGGCTGGAAGGGAAAAACATGGATTGAGTGGAGCCAGTGTGTGTGTGTGTGTGTGTGTGTGTGTGAGGGGAGGTGAAAAGGTCATAGGAGGAGCCGGTGTGTGTCGTGGTGCGGAGGCGACGCATGAGTGCCTGCAGCGAGAATTGACATGGACACGGAGACACACTCAATCTGAAACGTATCACACAGAGCTGACAGCACATACACACAGACAAGTGCTCGTAAACAACACACACTCTGCTATCCTCAGTGTTTTCTACTCTTCATTGTAACTAGTTCATTATTGATTTAGACAAACATTTGTTGGTTCATCTCTATGTGAGACAACAATGGCTGAACTATCATTACCAGTGATGTGGTTGTAAATAAAAATCGGTGGGTAAACTCTGATCTCCGTTCGCAGTGAGTAAAGTACTTTCAACGCATTTACCCCCAAAAATATAAAACTCTAAAAAATATATACAGTGTGTGTTTACCCTCTACTACACCACTGATCTTTACTACTGTAGATACAGTGGCTTGCGAGAGTATTCACCCCCCCCCCCCTTTTGTTGCCTTACAACCTGGAATTAAAATGGATTTTTGGTGGGTTTGTATCATTTGATTACCTTGAAGATGCAAAATATTTTTTATTGTGAAACAAACAAGAAATAAGACAACAAAACAGAAAACTTGAGCGTGCATAACTATTCACCCCCTCAAAGTCAATACCTTGTAGAGCCACCTTTTGCAGCAATTACAGCTGCAAGATTTTTGCCCATTCTTCAAGGCAAAACTGCTCCAGCTCCTTCAAGTTGGATGGGTTCCGCTGGTGTACAGAAATCTTTGACTAGGCCATTCCAAGACATTTAAATGTTTCCCCTTAAACCACTCGAGTGTTGCTTTAGCAGTATGCTTAGGGTCATTGTCCTGCTGGAAGGTGAACCTCCGTCCCAGTCTCAAATCTCAAGAATTTCCCTGTATTTAGCGCCATCCATCATTCCTTCAATTCTGACCAGTTTCCCAGTCCCTGCCGATGAAAAACATCCCCACATGGTGCCACCACCATGCTTCACTGTGGGGATGGTGTTCTCAGGGTGATGAGAGGTGTTGGGTTTGCGCCAGACATAGCGTTTTCCTTAATGGCCAAAAAGCTCAATTGTAGTCTCATCTGACCAGAGTACCTTCTTCCATATGTTTGCTTATTTTTTTCTTTAAGCAATGGCTTTTTTCTGGCAACTCTTCCATTAAAAAAAATATATATATATATATATAAAAAATATATAAAAAACTCTTCCATAAAGCCCAGCTCTGTGGAGTGTATGGCTTACAGTGGTCCTATGGACAGATACTCCAATCTCCACTGTGGAGCTTTGCAGCTCCTTCAGGGTTATCTTTGGTCTCTTTGTTGCCTCTCTGATTAATGCCCTTCCTGGTCTGTGAGTTTTGGTGGGCGGCCCTCTCTTGGCAGGTTTGTTGTGGTGCCATATTCTTTCAATTTTTTAATAATGGATTTAATGGTGCTCCGTGAGATGTTCAAAGTTTAGACTATATTTATTTATAACCCAACCCTGATCTGTACTTCTTCACAACTTTGTCCCTGACCTGTTTGGAGAGCTCCTTGGTCTTCATGTTGCCGCTTGCTTGGTGGTGCCCCTTGCTTAGTGGTGTTGCAGACTCTGGGGCCTTTCAGAACAGGTGTATATATACGGAGATCATGTGACAGATCATGTGACATTTAGATTGCACACAGGTGGACTTTATTTAACTAATTATGTGACTTCTGAAGGTAATTGGTTGCACCAGATCTTATTTAGGGGCTTCATAGCAAAGGGGTTGAATACATATGCACGCACCACTTTTCCGTTATTTATTTTGTAGAATTTTTATAAACAAGTTAATTTTTTTCATTTCACTTCACCAATTTGGACTATTTTGTGTATGTCCATTACATGAAATCCAACCAATAATCCATTTAAATTACAGGTTGTAATGCAACAAAATAGGAAAAACGCCAAAGGGGGATGAATACTTTTGCAAGGCACTGTAATACTAGCTTCTAAAAACACTAACAGACTTTAAACCAGACCTGTTGTTGGAGGATCTTCATGACCTGGTCCAACCAGTCCTGGTCTCGCCTACTGTCTGCTGCCACATCATCCCCCTCCTGCAGAGAGACACAAAACAACCACCAAAGACGAACAAACAGTCATCTTATATATAATAATAATAATAATAATAATAATAATAATAATAATACAGTGCATTCGGAAAGTATTCAGACCCCTTCACTTTTTTGACATTTTGTTACGTTACAGCCTTATTCTAAAATTGATTAAATTAACTTTTTTCCTCATCAATCTACACACAATACCACATAATGACAAAGCAAAAACAGGTTTTAGACATTTCTGCAAAAAATAAATAAATAAATACCTTATTTACATAAGTATTCAGACCCTTTACTATGAGACTCAAAATTGAGCTCAGGTGCATCCTGTTTCCATTGTTTATCCTTGAGATGTTTCTACAACTTGATTAGAGTCCAACTGTGGTAAATTCAATTGATTGGACATGATTTGGAAAGGCACACACCTGTCTATATAAGGTCCCACAGTTGGCAGTGCATATCAGAGCAAAAACCAAGCCATGAGATCGAAGGAATTGTTCGTAGAGCTCTGAGACAGGATTGTGTTGAGGCACAGATCTGGGGAAGGGTACCAAAAAATGTCTGCAGCGTTGAAGGTCCCCAAGAACACAGTGGCCTCCATCATTCTTAAATTACATTTACATTTTACACCCCTGTAGCTCAGTTGGTAGAGCATGGTGCTTGCAACGCCAGGGTTGTGGGTTCGTTTCCCATGGGGGGCCAGTAAGAAAATGTATGCACTCACTAACTGTAAGTCGCTCTGGATAAGAGCGTCTGCTAAATGACTAAAATGTAATGTAATTCCTAAATGGAAGAAGATTGGAACCACTAAGACTCTTCCTAGAGCTGGCCGCCTGGCCAAACTGACCAATCGGGGGATGAAGAATCCGATTGTCACTCTGACAGAGCTCCAGAGTTCCTCTGTGGAGATGTGAGAACCTTCCAGAAGGACAGCCATCTCTGCAGCACTCCACCAATCAGGCCTTTATGGTAGAGTGGCCAGACGGAAGCCACTCCTCAGTAAAAGGCACATGACAGCCCGCTTGGAGTTTGCTAAAAGGCACCTAAAGGACTCTCAGACTATGAGAAACAAGATACTCTAGTCTGATGAAACCAAGATTGAACTCTTTGGCCTGAATGCCAAGCGTCACGTCTGGAGGAAACCTGCCACCATCCCTACGGTGAAGCATGGTGGTGGCAGCATCATGCTGTGGGGATGTTTATCAGCGGCAGGGACTGGGAGACTAGTCAGGATCGAGGGAAA
Organism: Coregonus clupeaformis; assembly: GCF_020615455.1. Taxonomy (NCBI): domain Eukaryota; kingdom Metazoa; phylum Chordata; class Actinopteri; order Salmoniformes; family Salmonidae; genus Coregonus; species Coregonus clupeaformis. Next base: position 62,702,124 of record NC_059206.1, read on the forward strand.
GATGAACGGAGCAAAGTACAGAGAGATCCTTGATGAAAACCTGCTCCAGAGCACTCAGGACCTCAGACTGGGGCCAAGGTTCACCTCCCAACAGGACAACGACCCTAAGCACACAGCTAAGACAATGCATGAGTGGCTTCGGGACAAGTCTCTGAATGTCCTTGAGTGGCCCAGCCAGAGCCTGGACTTGAACCCGATCAAACATCTCTGGAGAGACCTGTAAATAGCTGTGCAGCGACGCTCCCCATCCAACCTGACAGAGCTTGAGAGGATCTGCAGAGAAGTATGGGAGAAACTCCCCAAATACAGCTGTGCCAAGCTTGTAAGGCTCATACCCAAGAAGACTTGAGGCTGTAATCACTGCCAAAGGTGCTTCAACAAAGTACTGTGTAAAGGGTCTGAATACTTATGTAAATATGATATTTCAGTTTTTATTTTTTAATATATTAGCAAATTGTTTTGTCATAATGGGGTATTGTGTGTAGATTGATGAGGGGAAAAACGATGTAATCAATTTTAGAATAAGGCTGTAACGTAATAAAATGTCAAAAAAGTGAAGGGGTCTAAATACTTTCCGAATGCCATTTAGCAGAAGCGTTGATCCAAAGCATGCATACACTTTAAGTATGGGTGGCCCGAGCGGGAATCAACCCACGACCCTTTGGCCATGCTCCACCAACTGAGCCTCACAGGATCACTCTTCTCTGTACAACCAGAAAATCACTAGCTAAATTTAGGCAACTTCACTTCCAAATTCCAATGCTTGAATTTCAATGCAGATACAAAAATAAAGGCTGAGGCTGAGGTGAGGTCAGAAAATGAAGCTTTCATGAAAAATAAGAGATCTCTCTAAAATAAAAGAAAGGTACCATGGCCTTGGTATTTGTCAGTCTCCTTATTTAGTTTTGTTATTTTTTTGTTATTGTAGTTTTTACCCCATTTTCTCCCAATTGCTAGTTACGACCTTGTCTCATCGCTGCAACTCCTCAATGGGCTCGGGAGAGGCGAAGGTCATGACCCGCCTAGCCGCCAACTTGTTAAAACCCTGCTTGCTTAAGCCGGAAGTCAGCCGCACCACCGTTCAACTGACAACCAAAGTCAGCTTGCAGGCGCCGGCCCGCCAAAAGGACTCGCTATTACACGGTGAGCTAAGAAAAACACCCTGCCAAATTACCTTCAGAAGTCACAAACTTTGAACATCCCACGGAGCACCATTAAATCCATTATTAAAAAATGGAAAGAATATGGCACCACAACAAACCTGCCAAGAGAGGGCCGCCCACCAAAACTCACGGACCAGGCAGGGAGGGCATTAATCAGAGAGGCAACAAAGATACCAAAGAGGCAAAAGATAACCCTGAAGGAGCTGCAAAGCTCCACAGCGGAGATTGGAGTATCTGTCCAAAGGACAACTTTAAACCATACACTCCACTGAGCTGGGCTTTACGGAAGAGTTGCCAGAAAAAAGCCATTGCTTAAAGAAAAAAATAAGCAAACACAATTGGTGTTCACCAAAAAGCATGTGGGAGACTCCCCAAACATATGGAAGAAGGTACTCTGGTCAGATGAGACTAAAATTGAGTCTGGCACAAACCCAACACCTCTTATCACCCCAAGATCACCATCCCCACAGTGAAGCATGATGGTGGCAGCATCATGCTGTGGGGATGTTTTTCCATCGGCAGGGAATGGGAAACTGGTCAGAATTGAAGGAATGATGGAAGGCGCTAAATACAGGGAAATTCTTGAGGGAAACCTGTTTCAGTCTTCCAGAGATTTGAGACTGGGACGGAGGTTCACCTTCCAGCAGGACAATGACCCTAAGCATACTGCTAGAGCAACACTCGAGTGGTTTAAGGGGAAACATTTAAACGTCTTGGAATGGCCTAGTCAAAACCCAGACCTCAATCCAATTGAGAATCTGTGGTATGACTTAAAGATTGCTGTACATCAGCGGAACCCATCCAACTTGAAGGAACTGGAGCAGTTTTGCCTAAATAATGGGAAAAAATCCCAGTGGCTAGATGTGCCAAGCTTATAGAGACATACCCCAAGAGACCTGCAGCTGTAATTGCTGCAAAAGATGGCTCTACAAAGTTTTGACTTTTGGGGGGTTGAATGGTTATGCACGCTCAAGTTCTGTTCATTTGTCTTATTTCTTGTTCGTTTCACAATAAAAAATATTTTGATCTTCAAAGTGGTAGGCATGTTGTGTAAATCAAATGATACAAACCCCCCAAAAATCGATTTTAATTCCAGGTTGTAAGGCAACAAAATAGGAAAAATGCCAAGGGGGGTGAATAATTTCGCAAGCTACTTGTCCCATTTAACAGAACTCTGCACGGCTTTTAACCGCAGGTGTTGCCTCTCAAAGAGGTAGAGGGGGGAGGGGTCGGGGGATGGAGGATAAGGTGTGTAGGGCTCGTCTCCCCCTAGAAGGGCCTCCCTTGCTCTCCTATCCCCTCGATGGATGAGGATGGTGGGGCCTGGTGGTAGCGTCAGCGCACGGCTAATTTCCATGTCTTCAGAGGCCCTCATTAGTGTGACTGGAGAGGGAGGGAGGGGAGGGAGGGAGGGAATAGGTAGATGCAGAGAAAGGTAGAGAAAGAGAGAGGAGGGAGAGAGGGAGAGATAGAATGAGAAAGAGAGCGATAGAATGAGAGAGAGGTGAGGTGTGGGCTGCCTTGATGGTGGGCTCCTCATCATTCCTGCCTCCTCTGCCTCCCACAGAGGTGAGAAGGGTGGGTGTGTGTGGCCCCTCAGAGGATGCATAACAATACACTGACCCTCCGTCTCTCATTAGGGGCCCTGTTGGAAAACAAACTGGCCTGGCAATTATGTCCTTATTACAGACGCATCATTAACTCCACAACAAGCTGCTGCTGCCCAAGGAGAAGGAGCTGACCGCTACCGCCACTCTCTTACTGCCTGCCTACAGCTGGATGGAGTGGCAGGGAGAGGGAGAGAGTATGCTGAGGCTGAGAGTGTGCGAGTGTGCGTGTGTGTGTGTGTTTGTGTGGTGGAGGGCCGTGACAACAAAAGGGCCTTTTCCCACAACCACCCTCAGTAACAGTGAAAGATTAATAAAAGGCATAGCAGGATAACAATTCCTCCTCTCAAACTGAAAGAACCACACTGCTGCCCCTTTCAGCTCTGTCTGAGTCTTTCAGCCGCAGAAAGATAGATCTCAACATCAAATTTGACACAGTAAAATACCTGATGGAAAACTGAATCTGTTACTAAGTATGCAGTAGGTGAATTACAGCCTGGACGGATTAAAACACGTCTGGTTTCCTGGTAACTTCCAGTTAGTTTCTCAGCAGGCTGAGATGTAGATCTACACAGACACACAATTACTGTTCCACCCTAGTCCTTCCGTGGTTCCTGGGGGATTTTCAATTAGCAACACACCGTGACTGGCTCCTCTCCGCTCCCGACACCCACACACAACCGCACATACGCACGCACACACCCTTCCTGTGACAGACCACTTACCCGTTCTCCGGTGGGTCCCTGAGCACCCGACAGCGCCGTGATCCACGGACAAGCAATTAACACCAACAGACACAAACACAGCTGACCAGGCGGAATGCCATTAGCCGCCATTAAAACACACCCGGAGCGACTCTCACCTCACACACACTTCACGCTCATTAAGCTTTGATAAGTTGGAGCATTTCTTCAAATGTATCTAGGCCCTGTCATTCCAGGGTAGGTGGTGGCTGATTCCTGGCTGGCATACACTCTCTCATCCTGTGATGAAGACAGGAAGTTGATTGTAACGCAGTGTCGGTTAATTGACGACAAGGGAGGAGGAGAGAGAGAAGGAGTGATCTATGTGGAGGAAGTGGGGACATACTGTAGATAGAGCTTGTTGTCGTGAAAGAAAGGGTTCTTCTTGAACAAGAAAAGCCATGAGCCAAATAACTTTTATAGTGAATGAGAGTGTGAGTTTTTTTTCTTCTCTTGAATGAGAGATAGTTGTATCCTAGCTTGGTTCCATACTGTATGTAGCCATGTTTCTATAATTGTCATGCCATACATAAAGCTAGTGTTTCCCCTATATGCATTTAGGGGATCGTGGACGCCACTGCAAAACAATTGTAATATACTGTATATATAATTTTTATAATGTACAGTGAGGGGAAAAAAGTATTTGATCCCCTGCTGAATTTGTACGTTTGCCCACTGACAAAGAAATTATCAGTCTATAATTTTAATGGTAGGTTTATTTGGAAACAGTGAGAGACAGATAACAACAAAAAATCCAGAAAAACGCATGTCAAAAAATGTTATAAATTGATTTGCATTTTAATGAGGAAATAAATATTTGACCCCTCTCCTCAATCAGAAAGATTTCTGGCTCCCAGGTGTCTTTAGGGATACTGCAGGGAATGGCTGAGATTAGGACGCACACTCTTAAAGGGAGTGCTCCTAATCTCAGCTTGTTATGTATAAAGACACCTGTCCACAGAAGCAATCAATCAATCAGATTCCAAACTCTCCACCATGGCCAAGACCAAAGAGCTCTCCAAGGATGTAAGGGACAAGATTGTAGACCTACAATACCATCGCCAAGCTGCTTGGTGAGAAGGTGACAACAGTTGGTGCGATTATTCGCAAATGGAAGAAACACAAAATAACTGTCAATCTCCCTCGGCCTGGGGCTCCATGCAAGATCTCACCTCGTGGAGTTGCAATGATCATGAGAATGGTGAGGAATCAGCCGAGAACTACACGGGAGATCTTGTCAACGTATCTCAAGGCAGCTGGGACCATAGTCATCAAGAAAACAATTGGTAACACACTACGCCGTGAAGGACTGAAATCCTGCAGCACCCACAAGGTCCCCCTGCTCAAGAAAGCACATATGCAGGCCCGTCTGAAGTTTGCCAATGGACATCTGAATGATTCAGAGGAGAACTGGCTGAAAGTGTTGAGGTCAGATGAGACCAAAACCGAGCTCTTTGGCATCAACTCAACTCGCCGGTTTGGAGGAGGAGGGAATGAACTGCCTATGACCCCGGGTACATCATCTCCACCCGTCAAACATGGAGGTGGAAACATTATGCTTTGGGGGTGTTTTTCTGCTAAGGGGACAGGACAACTTCCCGCATCAAAGGGACGATGGACGGGCCATGTACCATCAAATCTTGGGTGAGAACCTCCTTCCCTCAGCCAGGGCATTGAAAATGGGTCGTGGATGGGTATTCCAGCATGACAATGACCCAAAACACACGGCCAAGGCAACAAAGGAGTGGCTCAAGAAGAAGCACATTAAGGTCCTGGAGTGGCCTAGCTAGTCTCCAGACCTTGTAATCCCATAGAAAATCTGTGAAGGGAGCTGAAGGTTCCGAGTTGCTAAACGCCAGCCTCAAACCTTAATGACTTGGAGAAGATCTGCGAGGAGTGGGACAAAATCTCTCCGAGGTGTGGTGCAACCTGGTGGCCAACTACAAGAAACGGTTTTGCCACCAAGTACTAAGTCATGTTTTGCAGAGGGGTCAAATACTTATTTCCCTCATTAAAAAGCTAATCAATTTATAACATTTTTGACATGCGTTTTTCTGGATTTTTTTGTTGTTATTCTGTCTCTAACTGTTCAAATAAACCTACCATTAAAATTATAGAGTGATAATTTCTTTGTCAGTGGGCAAACGTACAAAAATCAGCAGGGGATCAAATACATTTTTCCCTCACTGTAGATGTATAGATGTATGCCCCAGGAAGACCCCAGAAAGACCAAGCACCCCCATATGCTAACTCTGCCACTGCTGCTACAAAAAATCCCAAACAGACTAGACCACCAGGCTAGTTGTGTTCTTTAAAATAGGCACATATCACCTCCCTAAGTGTTCATGTATGCCTACTCACCCATGCTTATCCAGTCAATGACTAGAAAGGTCGTATAGCTACATTTACCACAGTTTCTGACTTGAGACTGAATCACCACAGAGGCCAAGTGCCGGTTAGAGTCAGCTGACTGAACTGGGACTTCAATACAAGTCAACTGTCTTTCCATGTTTTCCTGTCAGTGATGGTAAACTATACATGTATCTGTTCCCACAGGGTCATTGTGAAGGTGGTAGAAGATGTCTACTAACAAATGATACAGGGTCAGATATTATGTCCATCCTGCTAGTTGTCAAGGTAAGGATCGGGGATAGGCGTAATCTGATCCTAGATCTGCAGTGACTCATTCAGACGGACAAAAACTGCACTGAGATCAGTGATTCAGCCATGTTGGATTGGGGATTTGGGCATCATCTGATCTTAGATATGTGGTTAAAGGTGCATCATCTACCTGCAGAGACTAATTCAGACGGATAAAAACTGCTCCGCGATCAGTGATTTTGTTAGGGGTCGTAAACCTGTACCTCGTCGGTGTCCAGCATGTCAGCAAGGTCCGTCTCGGTCATGTTGAGGATGGACGCAGCGATGGACTGGGCCTTGACCATGGACTGCTTGGACAGCCCCCCTACTGCCTTCTTCTTCTCCACCCTCTTCCTCTTCAGCTGCGATTTGGCGTCCTGCACCTCGCGGAGAGTTTCGCTTGCCAGAGCCTGACAGGAAGAAAATAAAGAAAGGGTGATGAAACTAGAGAAAGCGAGAGATGGAAATTTGAGCCAGTTTTCTACAGCAGGGAAATAATCCTGCAGCAACAGGAAATGTGAATTATTATGTGTATTATAATTAATTGACATTTTGTAGGGGTTTATAAAAAAATTGTAAGGGAAAAGTGGAAATTACAGACTAAAGAAGCCTTTAAACCGTAAATACACTACAAGTACAACACTTCCTGCATTGTTGGAAAGTCCTCCTGCAACAGGGTGATCAAATTAAGAGATCATACATCTGTAGATGAATAAAATTAAACCTATCAGAGACAAGAGCCGAGGGCGTCAGCAGCAACGTACATTATGGGAGAAATATTGAGTTTGACACTGAAATTCTCTGGATTCGTTCAAGCTCTCCTTATAGGATTTTTAGTACCTGAGAGGGTTTCTGAGTTACCCGACCTGGATTGAACGGTGCGGTGATGAGACACCGAGGTATCTACGCATCTTGGATATCAATAATAGGTTTCTTCTCCGACAAATCTCCTCAGAATTGACGCCTTGGACCGAATCACACATGGGAAAGAGTTGTATGAAAAATGCTAACTTATAGTGTTATTTGCTTTGAATGGGCTCACAATAAAACAAGCCAATACAACGGCATAACAGTGTAAATAATTGAGCGATGAGGGTGCATTTCAAATGGGATGCCCGAGATGTGTGTGTGTGTGTGTGTGTGTGTGAAACCTCATTGGTCTTCAGGCACCTCAGAGGCCTGAATGCACTAAATGGCAGTTGGCTCTAAATAAAAAGAGAGTGAGACAATTAAATGTAAAGCTACCACTGTACATGAGAAAGTCAATAACCCAAAACTCCCCTTTGCTTCATTTTGAGCTTATTGATCGATGCAATAATCTTCTGTATCATTCCCCTGTAAGCCCGCCTGAAAAGCTGACCTTGGAATAGAAGGTCAGCCGAGAGATGGGCTAGGTAGCTTTTCAAGCACACACACACACACACACACACACACACAACAAATAATCCCAAAACACACACACACAAGGGCAACTGCATACATACAGAAACAGATATGTACACACACCTCTCATTCCATGCTTTTACATAACCCAGGCTAATCATAAACAGACATCTCCATTGCTTTAGTTTATTTCACACGGGCGGATCAGAAGCACTTGCTGAGGCTCTGCTAGATTTCATAAGGAGAGCTGGTGGGGAGAGTTATTGTTGACAGACAGATCGTGGAGGATCCGAGGGATGCTATTAGATGGACTATTAGTAAATGAAATCAAATATAAAAACGCATGAAGCTTAGACAAATGAGCTGTGTGTGAAAACCAAATGGGACACGTCAAACGTCAATGTAAAACAATATGACTAAACACACCTTAGGATATTCTGAAGGGTTTCTCTGTACATTCTATACAGTCTTTATACTTAAGCTGAGGTGTCTATTCTACCCCAAATCAATATATTAATAGGCAAACAAAGGCACGAGGGTGTGGTATATGGCCCACGATGGGGTGTGGGGATATGGCCAATCTACCACGGCTAAGGGCTGTTCTTATGCACGGCAACAGCGAGTGCCTGGATATAGCCCTTAGCCGTGGTATATTGGCCATATACCACAAACCCGAGAGGCCTTATTGCTATTATAAACTGGTTATCAACGTAATTAGAACAGTAAAAATACATGTTTTGTCATACCCGTGGTATACGGTCTCATATACCACAGCTTTCCGGCCAATCAGCATTCATGCATCGAAACACCCAGTTTATAATATAACATATATCATATATTAGATGTATTAGGTGTCGGGTTTAGATACAGTAGAGCACAATAGAATATAGAAATATAACTAAATTAACTAAACGTATAATAAATGAAATAAAGTAGCGCAGAAATCAATCACAGCAATATTCATTTTCCTGATAAACCAAACAAAGGTTTAGTCTCCATAAGTGTGCCAAGACCTCTTCTGTGTCCTGGAGGAATACACAGCTCATTAAGAAACTGCCAGAGATCCTATTATTTTATTTACAGCCCTAATGAGATATTTACTGTCGCTAGTCAAGGGTTACATTCAATTGACCCAAACCCTGAATGTGTGGAATAATCTGGAAAGAGATTAATTTATCACTCATTCTCAGCCCTGAGAGAGAGAGAGAGAGAGAGAGAGAGAGAGAGAGAGAGAGAGAGTAGTGTGTGTGTGTGTATATGAAGGTGAGACCAATTGTATCTCACACTATTTTGTGTGTGTGTGTGTGTGCGTGTGTGTGCGTGCGTGTGTGTGTGCGTGCGTGTGTGTGTGCGCAGGTCGAGTCAGGCGCACACGGCTCTTACCCAGACAAACCTAGTATCACAATCACAGTAGCCAGAGGGCCAATTTAGACAGCAGAGGCTACGAAGCATGGAGATGGAGATCAACTGAGCAGGGAAACACCGTCCTTCCCACAATAACTACCCCATCCGTTTGATCCTACACCCACAAGAACTGTCTGGAAGGACTGACTGACAAAATGGCCATTGGAAAACACACAGACAGGGATTGTAAAGGACAATAGACCACAATATGCAGTTGAGTGAATTCAGACACATCTTTATTGTGAACATGGTACCTTCATAGAGATATACTGATATAGGTTTTACTGCTCTATTTAACTGTGTCCAGTGCCAATACTTTCCAAGTGTATTTCCAAATACATTCCAATATTCAACTATTTTTTCAATCAAACATATCAGAATACTTACTTCGAAATGTATGTGAAAGTACTTGAAATAACTGAAATACACTGCTCAAAAAAATAAAGGGAACACTTAAACAACACAATGTAACTCCAAGTCAATCACACTTCTGTGAAATCAAACTGTCCACTTAGGAAGCAACACTGATTGACAATACATTTCACATGCTGTTGTGCAAATGGAATAGACAACAGGTGGAAATTATAGGCAATTAGCAAGACACCCCCAATAAAGGACTGGTTTTGCAGGTGGTGACCACAGACCACTTCTCAGATCCTATGCTTCCTGGCTGATGTTTTGGTCACTTTTGAATGCTGGCGGTGCTTTCACTCTAGTGGTAGCATGAGACGGAGTCTACAACCCACACAAGTGGCTCAGGTAGTGCAGCTCATCCAGGATGGCACATCAATGCGAGCTGTGGTAAGAAGGTTTGCTGTGTCTGTCAGCGCAGTGTCCAGAACATGGAGGCGCTACCAGGAGGGAGGAGGCCGGAGGAGGGCAACAAACCCAGCAGCAGGACTGCTACCTCCGCCTTTGTGCAAGGAGGAGCAGGAGGAGCACTGCCAGAGCCCTGCAAAATGACTTCCAGCAGGCCACAAAGGTGCATGTCTGCTCAAACGGTCAGAAACAGACTCCATGAGGGTGGTATGAGGGCCCGACGTCCACAGGTGGGGGGTTGTGCTTACAGCCCAACACCGTCGCAGGACGTTTGGCATTTGCCAGAGAACACCATGATTGGCAAATCCGCCACTGGCGCCCTGTGCTCGTCACAGATGAAAGCAGGTTCACACTGAGCACATGTGACAGACGTGACAGAGTCTGGAGACGCCGTGGAGAACGAAGTTTCTGCTGCCTGCAACATCCTCCAGCATGACCGGTTTGGCGGTGGGTCAGTCATGGTGTGGGGTGGCATTTCTTTGGGGGCCGCACAGCCTCATGTGCTTTCGCCAGAGGTAGCCTGACTGCCATTAGGTACCGAGATGAGATCCTCAGACCCCTTGTGAGACCATATGCTGGTGTGGTTGGCCCTGGGTTCCTCCTAATGCAAGACAATGCTAGACCTCATGTGGCTGGAGGTGCTCAGCAGTTCCTGCAAGAGGAAGGCATTGATGCTATGGACACGGCCCGCCTGTTCCCCAGACCTGAATCCAAATTAGCACATGGGACATCATGTCTCGCTCCATCCACCAACGCCACGTTGCACCACAGACTGTCCAGGAGTTGGCGGATGCTTTAGTCCAGGTCTGGGAGGAGATCTCAGAGACCATCCGCGCCACCTCATCAGGAGCATGCCCAGGCGTTGTAGGGAGGTCATACAGGCACGTGGAGGCCACACACACACTACTGAGCCTCATTTTGACGATTTCAAGGACCTTCACATCAAAGTTGGATCAGCCTGTGTAGGGGTTTTCCACTGGTACATTCGAGGGTGACTCCAAATCCAGACCAGACCAATGGGTTGATAAATTTGATTTGGCCTGATAATTTGTGTGTGATTTTGTTGTCAGGTGAGCCCAACTATGTAAAGAAAAGTATTTAATCAGATTGTTTCATTCATTCAGATCTAGGATAGTGTTATTTGGTGTTTCCTTTATTTTTTTCTGAGCAGTGTAGTATTTGAACCCAAATCTGGTCTCCACCTTTGTGTCTGAGGCTAAGCCGGTGAGTGTAGGCAGCCATTCCAGGGCCACTGTTTAGTGTTTAGCACATCAACAGGAGTGAAACATGGCCTGAGGCTGGTAGAGAGGTAAGAGAGCCCATCCAACCAACCAAGAGTACAACAAAGAAGACCCCTGAAGCCCTGGACACTGATCAATACATGACAGCAGTAAATCTCCTCTGAACGGCTGGTCAGCCAATCAAAAAGGGCCTCTATTCTTATCAGGGATCATAAAAAGGATTGGGGAAACCTAGAATGATGCAATGGCACTCCAACAACAATACTTGGCAGACACTCCAGACAACTCCAGCCCTAGTGTTATGGGAACGAGGACGGAAAGGGTTCAGTAAAGAGTAGGCTACAGTATGTTGTTAGGGGGAGAAAAGAGGGAGGGGGTGGGGAGAAGAGGGAAGGAAGGAAGGGAGGGGAGAGAGAGGAGGGAGTGGGAGAGGAAGAGGGAAGGAAGGAAGGAGAGGGGAGGGAGGGAGGGGAGGGAGGAGGGAGGGAGGGAGGGAGGAGGGGGAGGGGAGGGAAAGGTGGGTGACCTATTATAAAAATCTTCCCGATAACAGTTTGATCAGTTTATTTTGACCAGTGAAATATAAATTACTGTATGTTGTGGGCATGTTGACCAACAATGGTATCCATGCTTCGTCTCCTGGACTGTTCTGAGGGAGGGGATGCCATCGTGGTCTCGTTTTACCCTCCTCAACACTGCAGTCAGAGTTGATGGGCAAGTGTCACACGGCGACGGTGTGATTGACAGGTTCTTTATCAGGCCCTGCCAGGAAACACAACACTAGAATGGCAGTTGGATTAGAACTCCATTCCCACTGGGCAGACACACACACTGGCAGGGCCTTAACCCCCATTATGCCCTCCACTGGCACAGACTAAGCACTCCCAGCCCTCGCGGGTCACCCAATGTCATGACTCAATTTGATGTTAGAAAGAGTGATTCAGAGGCAATTATTAATGTCTTTAGAAGAAGAGACATCATATTACAATGGTTATTAGGTCTTTGTGTAGAAGTGAACATGCCATGGCAGCTAGGCTAATTAGCAGTCCCTCATCTGACGACCGATATCACAGCCTAATAAAGTAACATGCACTAGGCTCATCTCAGACCGGGATTGTCAAACTGGGTCATGTTCATTAAGCACCAAACTAGAAGAAAACTGACTGAACGGGGGGGAGAGGGGGGCTGGTTATTTTCATTTCATTATTTTTAATCTACGGTGTAAACCCGACTGAACACGACCCTGAGCTATATCCATGTATTTTGCTAGTGGACCACTGTCCCCTGTGCTGTGTCTGCCCCAAGCTACATTTGACCTCCTGCCCTCTAACCCATGCCCAGTCCCCAGTCCAGTACCTTCGTGAAGGCTTGAAGCTGCTCCAGCTGTGTGTGGGCCAGGCCCAGTCGTCTCTGCAGGGCCTCCAGGGCCACGGTGCTCTGCTGGGCCAGACCCTCCCATCTGACGGGAGGCCGTGCCCAACCAGCTCGGCCTGGGCCCGCTCACTGGCTCCTCACACGGGCCTGCAAGGCCTCCACACGCTGCTCAAGAGGAGGGAGAGAAGGAGAGAGAAGATTTACATTCACGCTGCTCCTATACACACCACAACACAAGGAGATGATGTCATAATACATGGGGTTTCCAGTCCATGCTCTCCGAACACCACAACACAGGGAGATGATGTCATAATACACATGGGTTTCCAGTCGCCTGCTCCTATACACCACAACACAGGGAGATGATGTTTGCTAATATGGAGTTTCCAGTCACGCTTGCTCCTGATACACCACAACATAGGGAGATGATGTCATAATACATGGGTTTCCAGTCACGCTGCTCCTATACACCACAACACAGGAGATGATGTCTATAATACATGGGTTTCCAGTCAACGCTGCTCTGTCGTCCACAACACAGGGAGATGATGTCTGTAATACATGGGTTTCCAGTCCATGTGCTCCTATACACCACAACACAGGGAGATGATGTCATAATACATGGGTTTCCAGTCACGCTGCTCCTATACACCACAACACAGGGAGATGATGTTATAAACCCATGCGGTTTCCAGTCATGCTGCTCCTATAACCATAATACATAGGTTTGGAAAGACAGCTATAAAAAGGTGTTGAGGAGGCATCTTCACTTCTGTTACTGGATTCTCCCAGCTTGTCGTTGGGAAGGAAAATGTGATAAAATCCACCCAGCATCAAAATAGAACGATCCAAGCCTGTGTGTAAGGCCAGTCATGCTACCACTGCTGACGACTACCTGAACATCACACACATTATTAGGGTGAGCCCAAGCGCTATGGCTGCTACCTTCTTGTCCAGGTCCTCCTTGAGTTTCTGACAGGAGGTCTCATGGCTGACTCTTCTCTTTGAGTGGCTACAGTCAGCCTCCTCTTCAGAGAGTCTATGAAAGGCCTTCTGTTAGTGGCCTCCTCTGTCAAAGGTCTTCACCTGGGTGTCACACACAGAGGGAGAGAGGATGAAGAATTTGTGAATATCTTTAAAAAATATCAAAAGATGTTTGAATGTGTTTTCCTTTTGCCCATGCTAAGTACTGTAGATATATTCAGTCTAAATTAAATCAAGGCTGGGTGAATATACCGGTTAGTGGGTTCGGATGGCATATAAGTACCTGCATAGCCGATTCATTGTTAAAATTTGCTAGCAGATTCTGTCCACGTGATGAAAACGTGTCATCTGAAATGTTATTGTGACATACAGGGAAAACCATAAAGGCTGGCCGGGACGTATAACGATGACAGTAAAACGCATTTTCATTCATGTTTATGCCATCTGATTGCTAACTCATTGTGTGTGATTAAAACCACATATGTGAGATGTTAACTGAGACATACTTTCTTCTCCAGCTCCTCCACCATTCCTCTGTGTGTCTTCTCTCAGTCTCCTGGAGGACCTCATCCTAGTCTTCACGTGCCTCCACCAGCTGCCTCTTCATGTGCACATCTCTCTCTCTGTGTGGATCACCCTGGGAAATGACACACACACACACACACACACAGGGCATTAACACACACACGCTACACGCAAAGACGCAGAACGCAAACACACGCAGAAGCAGACACACACACACACGCGTCCCCAACGCTCACATCACATTATGACAACTAAATACATTGAACGTCACATGCAGATAGGGGATGCTGCAGAAAATATGAATTTCTATAATATCCAATTTCTAGACTGCATACAGTACTGATTCCTATACTAGTAGGGGAATATCTCACGCCTTGTTGTGCAACATCGGATGGGGAAACATTTCACAAATGACATTTTTAGATCTTCTTGAGACATTCTAACATCCAGACTGCAGTAACAGTCTGATCTACAGTAACATAGACACATCAACACATCCAAATAGCATGAAAGAATTACAGTTCTTAATGAAATGTTACACCACTGTCCTCAGCCACATAGAAAACCCATTAGACTGGGGAGGGGACTGACTGGGGGGGGCGACTGGGGAAGGGGACGACTGGGGAAAGGGGACGACTGGGGGAGGGGGCGACTGGGGAGGGGGGCGACTGGGGGGGGGGCGACTGGGGAGGGCCACTGGAGAGGGGGCGACTGGGGAGGGGACGACGGGAGAGGCCACTGGGGAGGGGACCACTGGGAGAGGGGCCACTGGGGAGGACGACTGGAGAGGGGCCGACTGGGGAGGGGACTCGACTGGAGAGGGGGCGACACTGGGGAGGGGCGACTGGGGAGGGACCCACTGGGGAGGGGGCGACTGGGGAGGGGGTGACTGGGGGAGGGGACGTGGTTCTGTAGACGAACGATCCAGAGTGGAATCAACTCCAAAAGAGCTTGTTTGTTTACTTGACTAGTTGACTATTCTGATAGTAACTAGATAGAGAGACGCATGGGGGTCCCCCTGTTGAAAGGCATAGCTGTAGCCATCTTGATAGTAATTAGATAGAGATGCTGGGGTGCCCCTGTTGGAAACGGCTGTGTGTGTGTGTGTGTGGGTGTGTGTGTGTCTAAATGTACGACGTGTCTATTACATTTCGCCTCTCCCTGACACGCTTAATATTCCCGTATCTTTTGCCACATCTTAAGAGACTCTTTCAGTTAAATGTCTTAGTGTGTAGTTTACTCTGTTTACATGTTTTACTCTGTTGTTTCACATAAAGGCAAATATTACCGAACTTCATGGCTGTCTGGGTCGGGGAATCGGAAGAACAAATGGAGATATGTGATTAAAAGATCAGATGCGTTTCCTTTCATTAATCAGGTTTACATTGCAAAATATGTATAGTTTTTTTCCCTCTCCCAGCCTGCACATATTACCGACTAGGCTTTTATTCTAAATAAACAGATGACGCAACTCGAGGGCCAAGTGCCTTTTATATTTTTGTGTAGTAAATGTCCCTGTCCCCCGATAGAGACTGGGTCAGGCCTGGGCAGACTGGGGCCAAATAAATGAGAGCTTTGTCTTATTGGAGTGACTTTAAATTAAATGAGAGAGAGAAGAGAGAGTCTGGCCGGGGCCCCTGCAGGGTCCTGATTTACCCCAATGGATTTAACCATTAATGAAAAACCATATTGAACCTTGGGATGTCTGTATCTGTTGACTTGGAAGAGCAGCAGCATTAGAGAGAAGCCCAGCCACATCACACAGATCCCTCTGTGCATCCCCAACAATAATAATGGTAATTAGATCTATAACAGCATTTTAGATGAACAGAGGATGAATAGAGAGGATAAAAAAAAGAATGGGGGATAGCTACTATAGTAGTTGTTTCTTCTTCTGCGTAGAGAGAGAGAGAGGAGAGAGAGAGAGAGAGAGAGAGAGAGAGAGTGATCTGTATTTATGAAGTGTCTGTTGAAAGACTGGACTTGGAACCTGTATTCTGATCTCTAACATTATCACCCCACTGCTGCTAGTTCCTTTCATCTCCAGTTTTTCCACTTTATCGCTCATCTAAAACATGCGTCCACAGATAATCACACTTTAACGTGTTCTACAGACAGTAGTAAGTGTGTTAAAAAAACAAAAGGGGAGTTGAAACATAGATGTAGTATCTGATAGACAGACAGACAACAGGATACGCTGGAGATGAAAGAAGCAGGTTCATAAATAAAGCAGGCGCCTGGATGACGGATATGACTGAGGACATACACGCTCTTACGCCACTCTTTTTTTGCCAGAGGAGCAGCCTGCGGCCCCTTGGTGTGTACTGAGATGTATATTTCAGGAGACGTCTGGTATAGACATGTCTTTCATTCTGAGGAGAAGGAGCGCCCCGTGGAGGATGTGGCGCAGGTGCTAGGGTAGCGCCATGGCAATAGAAGAAGAAGTAGAAGAAGAAGAAGAAGGGACCAATGGATAAGAGGGACGTTGTCGCGGAAACCGGCTGAGGGATCTTCGCTCTGTCTCTGCTGTGATCCGGTCTTCACAGCTTTGGTCACAAACACAACGCTACGTGATCGCTGTACACACTGAACACACATGTTGGATGTATTATTGAAGATGAAAGGAAAAAGGGTAGTACTACTGTATCATATATTGGGCCGGAGAGAGAAAGAGAGTGAGAGAGAGAGAGAAGAGAAATGAGAGAGAAAGAGAGATGAGAGAAAGAGAGAGAGAGAAAGAGAGAAAGAGAGTAAGAGAGAAAGAGTGAGAGAGAAACTAACATGTCAGTCCACCCTGCCTTTGTTTGAAAATTTAAAGTTTGATAAGTTGCTAATTGCCGAGGACCCTCTAACATGTTACATGCTCATGATGATCACAGCTTTGCAGTTTCTCACTTCTCTCAACTATGTAAGTCATTAACAGAAGGCCTGGGCCACTGTGGTGTTGTGTGGGTTTTTGTGTCACGGGAGCAGAGTTGATCCTTCTGCGGCACACACACTGGATCAAGCCACCCATCTCTTTGATCAAAACCCTCCATCTCATCTCAACACACAATGCCCAACAGGACACACACAACTTATACATGGCGTACACACACACAGAAAAAGAAAACACACACACACACAGATAGACAAACACAAATGAAAGCATGCACACGCAAATAGAAAACCCCAGAGAGTATTCAGAGCTGAGCTGGAGAAAGGGCAGCAGGAGAGCTGCCACACGGTGGAATCAAACACTGCAGATGAGACAGAGAGGGAGGAAGAATGTGTGAGAGAAACAGAGAAACAGAGAGAGAGACAGATGAGAGTGAGCGAGAGAGAGAGAGCATGCTGGTCTATGTACTGACTTCTCCTGCAGTTCTCTGAAGCTTCTTCTCTCTCCAGCAGCTGGGCTCGCAGGGCTTTTGTTAGCCGACATCTGCCTCGTCACCTCCGCACTCGGAGCTCTGAGAGGGAGACAGAGAGAGACAGAGTGTGTGTGAAGTGTGCGTCACAGAGACAAAGAGACAGGGGTGTTGTGACACTAGCCGTGACAGGTCAGGATGTAGCACAGCATGTGTTCTCATTCGAACGCAGACACTCTGTGGATGTCAGGAAGTGACAGAAAGAGGTTTATAATACATTTACACAGTTGAGGAGAAGTAGGAGGACATTGTGATTGTGTAGCGATCCATTTTTAAACCTCGTCTGTCTTTGTCATGTGAGAATACGTGGTGTATACAGTGAGGAAAGTATTTGATCCCCTGCTGATTTTGTACGTTTGCCCATCTGACAAAGAAAATGACTCTGTCTATAATACAATGGTAGGTTTATTAGAACAGTGAGAGACAGAATAACAAAAAAATCCAGAAAAACGCATGTCAAAAATGTTATAAATTGATTTGCATTTTAATGGAGGGAAATAAGTATTTGACCCCCCTCTCTCAATCAGAAAGATTTTCTGGCTCCCAGGTGTCTTTTATACAGGTATCTGAGCTGAGATTAGGAGCACACTCTTAAAGTGGAGCAGTCTAATCTCAGCTTGTTATATCACTTGTTTACCAGACATGAAGCAATCAGTGATGGAATCAGATTCCAAACTCTCCACCATGGCCAAGACCAAGAGAGCTCTCCAAGGATCGTCAGGGACAAGATTGTAGACCTGCACAAGGGCTGGAATGGGCTACAAGACCATAGCCAAGCAGCTTGAGTTGAGAAGGTGACAACAGTTGGTGCGATTTATTCACAAATGGAAGAAACACAAAAGAACTGTCAATCTCCCTCGGCCCGGGGGCTCCATGCAAGATCTCACCTCGATGGAGTTGTATACGATCATGAGAACGGTGAGAACACAGAACTACACGGAGGATCTTGTCAATGATCTTAAGGCAGCTGGGACCATAGTCACCAAAGAAAACAATTGGTAACACACTACGCAGTGAAGGACTGAAATCCTGCAGCGCCCGCAAGGTCCCTCTGCTCAAGAAAAGCACATATACAGGGCCGTCTGAAGTTTGCCAATGAACATCTGAAAGATTCAGAGGGAGAACTGGGTGAAAGTGATCAGATGAGACCAAAATGGGAGCTCTTTTGGCATCAACTCAACTACCGCCGTTTTGAGGAGGAGGAAGTGCCTATGACCCCAAGAACACCATCCCCACACGTCAAACATGGAGGTGGAAACATTTATGCCAAGGGAAGGAGAACCACCGCATCAAAGGGACGATGGACGGGCCATGTACCGTTCCAAATCTTAAGTGAGAACCTCCTTCCCTCAGCCAGGGCATTGAAAATGGGTCGTGGGATGCGGTATTCCAGCATGACAATGACCCAAAACACACGGCCAAGGCAGCAAAGGATTGGCTCAAGAATAAGCACATTAAGTTCCTGGAGTGGCTCAGCCAGTCTCCAGACCTTAATCCCATAGAAAATCTGTGGTGGGAGCTGGAAGTTTCGAGTTGCCAAACATCAGCCTCAAAACCTTAATGACTTGGAGAAGATCTGCAAAGAGGAGTGGGACAAAAAATTCCTCCTGAGATGTGTGCAAACCTGGGTGGCCAACTACAAGAAACGTCTGACCTGTGATTGCCAACAAGAGTTTTGCCACCAAGTACTAAGTAATGTTTTGCAGAGGGGTCAAATACTTATTTCTCTCATTAAATGCAAATCAATTTATTACATTTTTTACATGCGTTTTCTAGATTTTTTTGTTGTTATTCTGTCTCTCTGTCACACTCTGGCTCCAGGACTGTGTGTTGGGGCTCAGGTGTATTTCATTTTGGTGTGGTGTTGGGGTTGGGTGAGTTTCATTTTGTTTGTGTTTAGTGGTGATTGGCAATGATCGCAATCGGAGTGTAATTGAGTGGTCAGCTGTCGGCCTCGTTATCTCTGATTGGGAGCTCCATATATACTGTTGTGTTTCACTGTTTCGTTTGTGGGTTTTGTTCCTGTTTCTGTCAAGTGTTACAGAGACTTCACTATCGTCATTTGTTGTTTCGTGGTTGCTTTATGAAATAAAGTCATTATGACTACCCACGCGCTGCGTATTGGTCCGATTCCTTTAGACGATCGTGACAGAAACCCACCATAAAAGGACCAAGCAGCGTATCAAGCGGCAACAGGATCCACCTACAGGATTTATATCCACCCATAAAGGATTCATGGACATGGGGAGGAGATACTGGATAGTAAGGGTCCTTGGGCACAACCGGGGAATATCGCCTCCCTCTGTGAAGAGCTGGAGGCAAAGCTAAAGCCGAGAGGAGGCGAGTAGGAGAGGCAGCACGGAGGCAAGGCTGGAAGCCCGGGAGTACTACCCAAAAATTTTGGGGCACATGGCTTTGGGGCGCCTGGGCAGCAGGGAGGCTGCCACAGGGAGATGTGAGAGAAGGCTATCGGATTACGGGAGCCATTGACAGTAGGAGGGAGGGAAGTTGTTGTCTCGCATGAGAGGACGTGTTACCAGTCCGGTCCGGCCCGTTCCTGATCCCCAGTTAAGGCCAGTGGTGTGTGTGTTCCCGGTACGGACGGCCTGTTCCTGCTCCACGCACGTATCTACGGGTGCGTCACCAGCCCAGCCCGGCCTGTTCTTCCAGAGCCGTCCGCCAGACCGGAGCCATGCAGAGCCTTCCGCCAGACAGAATCATACACCCAAGGCCGGAATCAGCAGGAGCCGACGCAGCCTATGCTGGACTGGAGGCTTCGGGTTACGAGACCGGCAGGAGCGGCTCATGCGGATGGGGAGCCGTCCTGCTGGAGGTGATGACTGCAATCCGAGGCTGGGGGTCCGCCTCCACCGCTGCCGCCCAGCCAGCACCATCAGCCAGCCATGAGCAGCCAGATCCGTCAGCCAGCCATGAGCAGCCAGATCCGTCAGCCAGCCATGAGCAGCCAGATCCGTCCGGCTAGCCATGAGCAGCCAGGGATCCGTCAGCCAGCCGCGAGCAGCCAGATCCGTCAGCCAGCCATGAGCAACCAGATCTGTCAGCCAGCCATGGCAGCCAGATCTGTCAACCAGCCATGAGCAGCCAGATCCGTCAGCCAGCCAGAGCACAGATCCGTCAGCCAGCCATGAGCAGCCAGATCCGTCCAGCTAGCATCAGCAGCCAGATCCGTCCATCAGCCACGAGCAGCCAGATCCGTCGAGCAGCCACGAGCAGCCAGATCCGTCAGCTAGCCACGAGCAGCCAGGATCCGTCCAGCCAGCCATGAGCAGCCAGATCCGTCAGCCAGCCGCGAGCAGCCAGATCTGTCAGCCAGCCAGCGAGCAGCCAGATCTGTCAACCAGCCATGAGCAGCCAGATCCGTCCAGCTAGCCACAGAGCACAGATCCGTCAGCCAGCCGCGAGCAGCCAGATCCGTCCAGCGCGGCCATGAGCAGCCAGATCCGTCAAGGCCAGAGCAGCCAGATCCGTCACAAGGCCATGAGCAGCCAGACCCGTACACAGCGCGAGCAGCCAGATCCGTCAGCCAGCCACGAGCAGTCCAGATCCGTCAGCTAGCCATGAGCAGCCAGATCCGTCAGCCAGCCATGAGCAGCCAGATCCGTCAGCCAGCCATGAGCAGCCAGGATCCGTCAGCCAGCCCCGAGAAGCCAGATCCGTTAGCCAGCCATGAGCCGTCCAGCCAGGATCCGCCGAGCCGTCCAGCCAGGGATCCGACAGAGCCGTCCAGCCAGGATCGCCAGAGCCGTCCAGCCAGGATCGCCAGAGCCGTCCAGCAGGAGTCCGGCAGAGCCGTTTCAGCGGGATCCGCGAGAGCCGTCCAGCGGGGATCCGCCAGAGTCGTCCCAGCGGGACCCGCCAGAGCCGTGCCCAGCGGACCCGCCAGTGCCGTCCAGCCGGGACCCGCCAGTCCGTCCCAGCGGATCCGCCAGAGCCGCCCAGCGGTATCCGAACCAGAGCCGTCCACGGGATCCGCCAGGAGCGTCCAGCCGGGATCCGCCAGAGCCGATCCCAGCGGGGATCCGCCAGAGCCGTCGCCGGGATCCGCCAGAGCGACCAGCCGGGAGCCACGAGAGCCGTCCAGCCAGTATCCGCCATTCAGCCTGGTACTGCCCCTTTAGTCCGTACTGCCCCTTAGTCCGGTACTGCCCCTTAGTCGGTGCTGCCCTGTCGGTGCCGCCCCTTAACCCAGTGGGGGTTTAGAGGGGGTGGTCTGTGGAGGGAGGCTAGGGAAGCGGGTGGTGACGTAAGGTGGGATGGGACCACGACAGGGGCAGAACCGCCACCGTGGACAGACGCCCACCCAGACCCTCCCTAGACTGTATGCTGGTGCGCCCGGAGTTCGCACCTTTAGGGAGTACTAGTCCCACTCTGGCTCAGGACTGTGTGTTAGAGCCAGGTGTATTTCATTTGGTGGTGTTGGGGTTGGTGAGTTTCATTTTGTTTGTGTTTAGTGGTGATTGGTCAATGACTCCCGAATCGGAGGTAACGAGTGTCAGCTGTCGGCTCGTTATCTCTGATTGGGAGCCATATATACTGGTTGTGTTTCACTGTTTGTTTGTGGGTTTTTGTTCCATGTTTCTGTCAGTGTTACAGAGGACTTCACTATCGTCTTTGTTGTTTTTTTCGTGGGTTGCTTTATGAAATAAAGTCGCTATGTTCCTCCCACGCGCTGCGTATTGGTCCGCTCCTTTAGACGATCGTGACACTCTCACTGTTCAAATAAACCTACCATTAAAATTATAGACTGATCACTTCTTTGTCAGTGGGCAAACGTACAAAATCAGCTTGGGATCAAATACTTTTTTCCCTCACTGTACATATATTTCTGTAAATTCTTTCAATTAAATTAAATTCAAATACAAATGGAATTGAAACTGAAATGGTATGACATCATAGCTTATAATTTATGCAGAGGACTGAGGGGTAAGGAGAAGCCTGTGTGAAAAAAGAAAAAAGATATATTTGTTGTGTATGTTTTGCATGTGTATCAGTATGGCTCTATTGCAGGATCAAAGAGAGAGAGGACAACGTTGTGTCAAAGTCTCTCTGGTGCACGTCACACACACACACAACCCTTGTGGCCCTTGACTACAGGTAATTGCCCTTGTGATCATGAGAATGATGGATATTTGTGTGTGCAGCTTCCCTTTGGTTTAAAGGAGCTCTGGTCTCAGTGAAACTCGTAGGATCTCACACACACACACACACCCACACACCCTCCCCCCAACACACTGTTCCTCCCTCTCTGCTCCCCCCTCACTCTCCTCTCACACTACACCATCACCTGTGTAACGACAGTAGCAATATGGCGGATGACACTGAATGAGTGAGCTAATGAAGGGCTGATAATGGTGTCGTCCTGACATCTCGGAGGGTTCAGCCACTCAGAGGACACGTCCTCACAACCACACTGTTGTTTCCCGATTTCTCACCTCACTGACAGGTGTTCCCTGGCATATCAAATAATAGCAAACCACTGGGTAATTGTCATGGGTACAATCTATATGATTTTGAAAAGATGTGACATCTAAATCGTCTGCAAAAAAAATATGTTCTACGGACATTTTTGTAATATTATCAGAATGAGAAAATATTAGAATAAAATCTGAAATAAATTAATTTTTTTTGTTTGGTTTTAAAATTCAGATGAAAGGAGTGTTAAATTGAAGCTTGATGGATTGTTTCTGACAGCATTGTCAACCCTGCTGGAACTGTCAGCATCGTCAGATAATTAACGTCAAGGTCCTTGCTTCTATAAACATGTTTAGTATAGTGCACATTCTTTTTTCCCGTGAAATGTTTATGATGCTTTCTTAAATGTTTTTATCTATCTGCCCAGGGACTACAGATGAAAACTAGCCAGCTGGCTAAATCTGGCACATTTACAGCAATGTGTGCATTGTCCCTGTCAAATAAATAAGTAAACATACTTATATATTACTGCTGTGCTCTCTTCTTGACAGGCCACCATTGCAAATAAGAATCAGTTCTTAATTGACTCAAATGTATAAATAAAGGTTGAATGATAAAAATAAACACTGTATATCTTTTGCTGTGAACTCCTGCTTCCTCTATAGTCTGACCACTAACCTTCAGTTTAGTGTGGAGCTGTTTGACCTCTGCCTCCAGGGCTTTGAGGACAGCAGGGCTGGGGGTCTCCAGGGGCTGGGGGGCGGTAGAGGGGAGCTGCTGGGGGGTCGGGGTCCTGTGGATCTGCCTCCACTGCTCCAGCTCCATCTCCAGCACCTTCTTCTGCTGCTCTACACCCGCCAGGTCAGAGGTCAGCTTCTGGGAACACCATTAAACACACCGGGAGTAGAGAGAGAGCGAGAGAGAGGTAGTCAGAAAGTACTGCAGGCTATAAGGTTAGATATACAAGACAAAAATAGTTTTGGGTGAATTAAAAAATAATGCAGGTCAGAACGTACAGTATGCTATGATACCAGCACCGGCAGCATAGATTGAGAAAATACTTACAGAAAACATGACTGAAAAGATAACGAGAGAGAGAATCAGAAAATATACCTGCTACTGCTGTTGTGGCATCATGTAAAAAATACAACGACTCTGACTCAAGTTTGACCACGACTTTTGTTGTTATTCTGTCTGTGTGAATCCAGTGAGAGGTGGTGGGAAAGCTGGACCCGACCTGAGACACGAGGGAGGATCGGACACCCTGAGAGGAACAATCTAACAAAGTAAAAACCAAGTCCTCAGATAAACACAGAACACGTATCCACAAAGAGTCTCAGTGTAGGAGTGCTGATCCAGGATCAGTTATATAAAATATATTTTGATTTGTTTAACACTTTTTTGGTTACTACATGATTCCGTATGTGTTATTTCATTAGTTTTGATGTCTTCACTATTATTCTACTGTCACGCCCTGGCTCTGGGACTCTGTTACGTTGAGCCAGGGTGTGTAGTTTCTATGTGTTTGTGTTCTAGGTTCTTTATCTAGCTCATGTGTTTCTGTGTTGGCCGGGGTGGTTCTCAATCAGAGGCAACGAGTGTCAGCTGTTGCTTGTTGTCTCTGATTGGGAACCATACTTAGGCAGCGTGTTTTGCCACAGTGTTTGTGGGATCTTGTTCCGTGTATGGTTTGTGTCTGTTACCAAGGACGTCACATCACGTATCGTTTTGTTCGTGTGGTGTAATAGAATAAAGTATGTTCTCATTCCACGCTGCGCATTGGTCCACT
Organism: Coregonus clupeaformis; assembly: GCF_020615455.1. Classification (NCBI taxonomy): domain Eukaryota; kingdom Metazoa; phylum Chordata; class Actinopteri; order Salmoniformes; family Salmonidae; genus Coregonus; species Coregonus clupeaformis. The sequence continues at coordinate 62,726,636 of NC_059206.1, forward strand.
GTGTTCGACGATCGTGACATCTACAATGTAGAAAATAGTAAAAATGAAAGAAAACCCCTTGAATGAGTAGGTGTTCTAAAACTTTTGACCGGTAGTGTATGTACAGATGAAGCAGTGAAATAAGTGACCACATGGTGAACCCGTTCATGGATTTTTTTAAATCACTCAATGGAGAATGCTTTTAAATCCAGGATTAGGTTTAATCTATGTCCGGGAAACCAGCCCCTTATGATAGGCTAACAAAGTATTTTGAGAGTTACTGTATATATTCTTCTACAGTGTAATGTAGTGACTGGTAACTGTGATTAAATCCTGTTTCTATCTTAATGAAGACGAGGATGATTCTGACGTGCGGCCGGCCGAAGGGCCCTAATTCTCTAACCCTGATTGGCAGGCGTAATAGAGCCATCCAGTAGAATCAGAGTGCACCCTGGGACGGAGGGAGTTGAGGTGGGTTTGGTTTAGAAGCGTAGAGAGGAAGTGTGTGAGAGAGAGAGAGAGAGAGAGAGAGAGAGAGAGAGAGAGAGAGAGAGAGAGAGAGAGAGAGAGAGAGAGAGAGAGAGAGAGAGAGAGAGAGAGAGAGAGAGAGAGAGAGAGAGAGAGAGAGAGAGAGAGAGAGAGAGAGAGAGAGAGAGAGAGAGAGAGAGAGAGAGAAGGATAATACTGCCAGCCCATCATCTATTCTACTGTACCAGTGTATCAGACATGGTAAACATTTGCTTTGGGGCTAAACGGTTTTAACCGCACTCATATTGTCAACCTCAATGAATCATTTCGACCTCTTATCAAAGTAATGTACTCAATGCAAGTATTTTCTGTTGTCTAATTTATCATTGCCACATAAAGCGATCCGGTATCATATCAAACATCATGCTCACTTTGTAGTGCAAATAGGGAGAAGGTGATATGTGGCACACACACCCACACCCTCACAACCCCACCACACCCTCTCAACCCCACCACACCCTCTCAACCCCCCCACACCCTCTCAACCCCACCACACCCTCTCAACCCCACCACACCCTCTCAACCCCACCACACCCTCTCAACCCCCCCACACCCTCTCAACCCCCAGCACCCTCTCAACCCCCCACACCCTCTCAACCCCCCACACCCTCTCAACCCCCACCACACCCTCTCAACCCCCACACCCTCCTCAACCCCCACACCCTCTCAACCCCCACCACACCCTCTCAACCCCACCACACCCTCTCAACCCCACCCACACCCTCTCAACCCCAACCCCCACACCCTCTCAACCCCACCACACCCTCCCAACCCCACACCCTCTCAACTCCACCACACCCTCCCAACCCCCCCCCCTCTCAACCCCCCACACCCTCTCAACCCCCCACACCTCTCAACCCCACCACACCAGCTCAACCCCCCACACCTCTCTCAACCCCACCATACCCTCTCAACCCCACCACACCCTCTTAACCCCCACACCCTCTCAACCCAACACCCCCTCCCAACCCCCTCCCCACCCTCTCAACCCCCCCACACCCTCCCAACCCACCACACCCTCCCAACCCCCCCACACCCTCCCACACCCTCCAAACCCCACACCCTCTCAACCCCCACACCCTCTCAACCACCCTCTCAACCCCACCACCCCTCCCAACTCCCCCACCCCTCTCAACTCCACCACACCCTCCCAACCCCCCTCTCAACCCCACCCACACCCTCTCAACCCCCCCCACACCCTCTCAACCCCACCCACACCCTCTCAACCCCCCCACACCCTCTCAACCCCCCCACACCCTCTCAACCCCACCACACCCTCTTAACCCCCCACACCCTCTCAACCCACCACACCCTCCCAACCCCTCCCCACCCTCTCAACCCCCCACACCCTCCCAACCCAGCCACACCCCCCCCGACCACACCCTCCCAACCCCCACACCCTCCCACACCCTCCAAACCCCCCACACCCTCTCAACCCCCCACACCCTCTCAACCCCCCACACCCTCCAAACCCCCTCCGCAGCCTCTCAATCCCCCCACACCTCCCAACCCCACCACACCCTCCCAACCCCACCACACCCTCCCAACCATCCTGGAAACCGCAGTAGTCCCAGGGGTGGCCTCTCTGCTCTGCATACATGGAGGTTATTGATATCTGGTTGCCTGCTGACACCTCTTAGTAGAATACCTCTTGTTTTAGGTTTCCTCCTCTTTGAAGGCTCACAGGCCATATCCCTATGGAGAGAGACAGAGAGAGGGGGGCTGCTTCTGCTGCTGCTGCTGGGTCGTGTGTGTGTGTGTGTGTTAAGAGTGGCATTGATGACACTTCCCGTAAGACAGGCTTTGATTTCAGAGGGGCCATTTTCAGCCCTGGGTCTGGTGAGAGATGACACTGACTCTGATGCATGGTGGGACCATTAGGCTGCCCAGCTGAAGTCTCTCGCTCTCTCTGTCTCTCTCTTCCTGTCTCCTCCCTTCTCGCTCACTACTCTCCCTCTCTTGCGCCTTCTCCTCTCCCTCCCGTTCTGTCTATTTCTGTTTCTCACACTCTCTCGCTCTACCACTCTTGCACTCTCTCCCCTCCCTCTCTCTCTCTATTTCAGTTCCTCTCTCTCCCCTCTCTAGGGTAGTGGTCTCGCTGGTGCCATTCCAAGTGATACCGAATCATTAGCAGGATAAATAATGAGGCCGGTGGCTCCGAAAATAGCAACGGCACCACATAGTCATAGACACATACAGTACACTCACATTTTGGGCCGGCTCAGTTCCTCAACCACAACAAGCGAACGCTAGCCTAACATGACCTAGACCCAGATATACATACAACACCTTGAAAATGGAGTTGAGACAATATCAGTATTATTCTTTCCAGAATAACACCAGAGAAACCTCAGGCCAAGGTAATAACCATGGCAGAGTAACTACACAGTACTTACCTATTGTTCTAAACGAGAGATACTCATACTAACGTAATAGAACTCAAGGACCAACAGCCATGACCTTAGATTCTAGACTTTAGATGAACCATAGATTTTTGGAAAGACAACTGAAGGCAGCAGTGGACCCATCTTTATTATGTTCTACCTTTATAGTGAGTCACCGGGATTAAGGTGCCAGGTTCTGTCATGTGCATGAGCATAAAAAGCCTGGACCCAGAAAAGCCGCTCTTTACCCTGTCAGCCGTGTCCGTTTTACCCCCTCTAATCCTGTGGTAATCCCAGCCACTTACATGCAAGATGGGAGCTGGGCCGATCCACACCTGGAGATTACGGGTGGGGTTCATGTCGAAGAGACGTTCAATTGTAGAACGAGGTAGACAGGGAGGTTGGGGAGGGGTGCGAGGTACCTAATCCAACCCCAAATGATCCCCTGTTCGGTTAATATGCATGACCGACGTTTCTTTCCAGCGGGAGGAACATTTTCGGAAATTACCGTAGTACATCTCACCTGTCACCCAGAGGCGGCGGTTCCTCTAAGCTTCTGTCGCTTCTCTCGTTCCTCAAATAAGAGGAAAGAGAGGGAGAGAGGAAGAAGAAAAGTGTGAGAGAGGACAATGTCCCCCCCCCAGTAGCCTAATTATCCTTCATTTTCCTAACAGACTCTTTCTCATGCCTTTACTTCCCACCTTGTTGAACAGAAAGTACAAAGACAGAAGTCAAGGAACAGAGAGCACCATTAAGAGGGTCACGTTTTACAGACTGACGGCAATTATGGAGAGGGAACAGGGTGGAAATACCTAACAAAGCACTCTGCCGTGTGTGTGTGTCTCTGTGAGTGTGTGTCTCTCTCTCTGTGTGTGTGTGTGGCTCTGACAGCTATTGCAGTCTGGTTCCTGACAGAGAGGTCTGTGGGGATGGGGTGGCTGGCGTGGTGTGATTGACTGATGAAAGTGTCACTGTGCTGTAGAGACACATGTTCCACTTAGGCTGAGAGACAGAAAGGGTACAGCACTTCTCTCTCTACCTCCCTCCCCCTCTCTCTACCTCCCTTCTCTCTACCTCTTTCTCCCTCACTCCTTCTCCCCCTCTCTCTATCTCCCTCTCTCAATTCAATTTCTACCCCCTCTCCCTACCTCCCTCTCTCCCTACCTACCCCCCTCTCTCCCTACCTACCCCCCTCTCTCCCTACCTCACTCCCTCTCCCCATACCTCCCTCCCTCCATCTCTACCTCCCTCCCTCCCTCCATCTCTACCTCCCTCTCTCTCTACCTCCCTCCCTCCCTCATGTCACCGGCAGCCACACACACTAACACACCACTGTGCCTGGGGACGCCAGAACTAGAACACCCTCTAAACATACCTGATTAGTCATTTATAACACTTTCATCACACGACACACACACACACAGAGCCTGATTCACATTTAAATAACACAACTTCCCATTGAAGTAACAGGAAACTACAGGACACCACTAAGGAGCCAAACAAACGAGGTAGCTCTACTTCCCTGTCTCTGACACTGTCATCATACCTTTTCACATGACAGCCCCCGAGGCGCCGGGCTAAGCCAATTAGAGCCAGAGATTTGGACTCAGAGTCAGAGAGCTAGCAGGCAGGGGCCCGCCGGATACCAGCCAACAGCACAGGACCTTGTGCCCTTTTAGGGGGGAATGATCCCTGTTTTCTATCTGCCTCTGAGCTGAGGGCTTCTGCTGCAGTGGCATTAATACTGCAGGAGTAAAAGACAGCTATTGCTGTTTCTTTCTGGTCAGCCCAAGCGGAGGAAAGTGTGTGTGTGTGTGTGTCTCTGTTTCTAGGTGTGTGTGTGTGCATTTGTATGTGTGTGTCATTAATGCCGCAGAGCCAGTGTCTGGGGTCTCCTCGGGGCCCTGGCTGTTCTATTCTACGGTACCTAGGTAGGGGCCGGAACCCGGAGGCCACTTCCAGAGCGTCGGGGCTCCTGCGCTCTTTGACCTGTGTGTATCACACACACTCCTAATCAGGCCTCTAGTGGGTTGGGGCTGGTCTGGGCTCTGCCTGCTCCTGCCCAACAGGGGCCTCCTGCCAGTCCCACTAACTACCATACGGCCTGGTGAGGCCGTGAGAGAGAGAGAGAGAGAGAGGGCGAGAGAGGAGGCCAAGTCATGGAAGAATTTGCCTGACTACACAAACGCTACACCGCGACCACGGATGTTAGTTTCATCTCCGCAATGAGTTTGTATCTGAGTATCTCCCCGGCGATTTCTAGAATGGAAATCCATTTTAAACCGTCTGATTGGTCCCAGAAACCAATAGGTTGGGCCAGAGCCAGAACACACGTGGGTAAAGCAGCGTTTTGAAAATGTGCCATTGGCTTTGACACTCTGATTGGTTAGATATGATCCAATGGCTGATGGCTTTGTTTTGTACAACACCCCTCATTTTGGCGTCCCCGCTTCTAACGATGGCAGTCTCAGAATGAAGTACTGTACGTAGCGAACAAAAAAAAAATGTTTGAATTCGGTGTGCAATTGAGTCTGAGAAATAACACTACGACACTGTTTCAGAGACTAGCTGGTTGAGTCAGTACAGTATAGTAAAATATAGTAGTCAGCATAGTACATTATAGTATAGTAGTCAGTAGAGTACATTATAGTAGTCAGTAGAGTACATTATAGTAGTCAGTAGAGTACATTATAGTAGTCAGTAGGGTATAGTATAGTAGTCAGTAGGGTATAGCATAGTAGTCAGTAGGGTATAGCATAGTAGTCAGTAGGGTATATTATAGTAGTCAGTAGGGTATAGTCTAGTAGTATGTAGGGTATAGTAGTCAGTAGGGTATAGTCTAGTAGTATGTAGGGTATAGTAGTCAGTAGGGTATAGTATAATAGTCAGTACGGTATAGTAGTCAGTATGGTATAGTATATAGTCTAGTAGTCAGTAGGGTATAGTACAGTATAGTAGTCAGTAGGGTATAGTATAGTAGTCAGTATGGTATATTATAGTAGTCAGTAGGGTATAGTATAGTATAGTAGTCAGTAGGGTATATAATAGTAGTCAGTAGGGTATAGTATAGTATAGACAGTAGGGTATAGTAGTCAGTAGGGTATAGTATTGTATAGTAGTCAGTAGGGTATAGTATAGTCAGTAGGGTATAGTAGTCAGTAGGGTATAGTCTACTGTCTAGTAGTCAGTAGGGTATAGGATAGTACAGTATAGTAGTCAGTAGGGTATAGTATAGTAGTCAGTAGGGTATAGTATAGTAGTCTGTAGGGTATATTATAGTAGTCTGTAGGGTATAGTATAGTAGTCAGTAGAGTACATTATAGTAGTCAGTAGAGTACATTATAGTAGTCAGTAGGGTATAGTATAGTAGTCAGTAGGGTATAGTATAGTAGTCAGTAGGGTATATTATAGTAGTCCATATGGTATAGTATAGTAGTCAGTAGGGTATAGTATAGTAGTCAGTAGGGTATAGTATAGTAGTCAGTGGAGCATAGTATAGTAGTCAGTAGGGTATAGTTTAGTATAGTAGTCAATATAGTATAGTAGTCAGTAGGGTATAGTATAGTAGTCAGTAGGGTATATTATAGTAGTCAGTAGGGTATAGTCTAGTAGTCAGTAGGGTATAGTCTAGTAGTCAGTAGGGTATAGTCTAGTAGTCCGTAGGGTATAGTACAGTACAGTATAGTAGTCAGTAGGGTATAGTATAGTAGTCAGTAGGGTATAGTAGTCAGTAGAGCATAGTTTAGTATAGTAGTCCATATGGTATAGTATAGTAGTCAGTAGGGTATAGTATAGTAGTCATTAGGGTATAGTGTAGTAGTCATTAGGGTATAGTCTAGTAGTCAGTAAGGTATAGTATAGTAGTCAGTAGGGTATATTATAGTAGTCAGTAGGGTATAGTATAGTAGTCAGTAGGGTATAGTATAGTAGTCAGTATAGTCTAGTAGTCAGTAGGGTATAGTATAGTACAGTATAGTATAGTAGTCAGTAGGGTATAGTAGAGTAGTCAGTAGGGTATATTATAGTAGTCAGTAGGGTATAGTATAGTAGTCAGTAGGGTATAGTATAGTAGTCAGTAGGGTATATTATAGTAGTCAGTAGGGTATAGTATAGTAGTCAGTAGGGTATGGTCTACTGTCTAGTAGTCAGTGGGGTATGAAGGTAGTACAGTATAGTAGTCAGTAGGGTATAGTATAGTAGTCAGTAGGGTATAGTATAGTAGTCAGTAGGGTATATTATAGTAGTCAGTAGGGTATAGTATAGTTAGTAGTCAGTAGGGTATATTATAATATGTCTGTGGGGTATGGTATAGTAGTCAGAGAGTACATTATAGTGAAGATCAGTAGAGTACATTAGTAGTCGGTGGAGTACATTATAGTAGTCAGTAGGGTATAGTATAGTAGTCAGTAGAGGGTATAGTATGGTAGTCAGTAAGGGTATAGTCTAGCAGTCAGTAGGGTATAGTCTAGTAGTCAGTAGGGTATAGTTAGTACAGTATTAGTCAGTAGTGTAGTATAGTAGTCAGTAGGGCATAGTAGTCAGTAGGGTATAGTTTAGTATAGTAGTCCATATGGCATAGTATAGTAGTCAGTAGGGTATAGTAGTCGGTAGGGTATAGTATAGTAGTCAGTAGAGGCACATAGTATAGTAGTCAGTAGGGTATAGTTCTAGTATAGTAGTCCATGGTATGGTTAGTAGTCAGTAGGGTATAGTAGTCAGTAGGGTATATTATGGTAGTCGGTAGGAGTATAGTCTAGCTGTAGTTAGAGGGTATAGTCTAGTAGTCAGTGGGGTATAGTATAGTACAGTATAGTAGTCAGTAGGGTATAGTATTAGTCAGTAGGGTATATTATAGTAGTCAGTAGGGTATATTATAGTATAGTAGTCAGTGGGGTATAGGTCTATTAGTCAGTAGGGTATAGAAGGATAGTACAGTATAGTAGTCAGTAGGGTATAGTATAGTAGTCAGTAGGGTATAGTATATTATAGTAGTCAGTAGGGTATAGTATAGTATAGTATAGTAGTCAGTAGGGGTATAGTAGTCAGTAGGTATAGTATAGTAGTCAGTAAGGGTATAGTATAGTCAGTAGGATTTCAGTATAGTAATTGAGTAGGGTATAGTATAAGTCAGTGGTATATTATAGTATATTAGTAGTCAGTAGGGGTATAAGTATAGTAGTCAGTAAGGTATAGTATTGTATAGTAGTCAGTAGGGTATAGTATAATAGTAGTCAGTAGGGTATAGTATAGTAGTCAGTAGGGTGTAGTATAGTAGTCAGTAGGGTGTATATTATAGTAGTCAGTAGGGTATAGTATAGTAGTCAGTGGGGTATTGCAGGAGACTGCAGCAGTGTGTTCAGTGCTCTGTGTCTCTTCCTCTCTGCTCCTCTGTGGTGCCTGACAGCCTCCTCCCAGGCGAGCAGGCCTGTCAGACACACACTTATTAAGCATGATAAGCGCAAAGGAGCTGCTACCACTGCAGCCAGGGATAGGGCCCCCAGAAACACACCGAAAGACAAAAGAAAAGACAGGAAGAAAAAAAGAGGAGAGAAAAAGAACAACTTCCTTGTTCCCAGTTACTGTACCAACCCCCCTCCTTATCTTTCCATTCTTCCCCTCCTTCTCTTCTGTTCGTTCCACTCTTTCTGTCCCCTTTGTATATCCTCTCCTCTGGTCTGTGGTACCTGTGATAACTGCTTGCTGACGTTCAGTCTCTGGTTGAGCTGCGAAGTGATCTTCTCGTTGGCGTCTCGCAGCTCCCGGGCGGAGCGCTGGGCATCACGCCCGGGCGGTCTGTAGAAAGGCGAGTGGCGCTGGGCGCCACGCCGCCGCGCAGAAGAGGCGCAGCAGCAGCACTCTGGGCCTTCCTCCCTCCTCTCTCACTCCGTCCTCAGCCCTCCTTCCTCCCCCGGCTCCCTCTGTTTATTTCCTAACAAGGGGAGAACACAGTGCGTTCCTCAGTGTGTTCATGTACAAGACAGCGGTGAACACACTCACAATCCCCATTTAGATTTCTGCTGCTGGTTATCAAATGTGTATGTGTGTGTGTGCGTGTGTGTGTGTGTGATATTCTATTACCAGGACTGACTAAACCCATTCGCATATAACCCGATACAACTTAGCGTAGATAACAGAAACTTGTTTTGTATCCAAGTGTCGTTTCCAATAGTGTGTGTTTTGGTGGTTTTCCCCCTAAATAGTTTAAGTTTAGTAAGAAAATCTGAGTGAAACATGAAACCGTGTTGTTTGCTACCTTGGTTCGGAACATCGGGCTGCGTTCTGGAGAATTCTTCCGCTGGCTGTTCTGAGGTGGCCTGCGTACCTGTGTGACTGGAAAAAGACAAACAAAAAGCGTTTATGGCAACGCTTTTTAAGCCCTGCCGCGCTTTTATGCAGCAGCAACAGATTGGCGTCACGCAACATGACCGAGAAGATCTGCGAACAGCGAGCGTGGGTGTCGCGCTTCGGAATCTGCAGCATGTGGCGGCGTTTTGTGCGGCCCGACAAATCACACGCGCAATGTCATGACTGCGTGTTTAATACAACACCGTGGCTTCGAACGCAACTCTACACATGTAACTCTCTTGACAGGTGCCAGTTTATGTTGCAGCGCTCCTCACCCCCTTGCCTGTGCGCCACGTGTGTGTGTGTGTGTGTAACACCGCCGAGAGCGTTTGTAGTCACATCCAGCCACTTCCCGGAGCACCGGTAGGGTTTAATCACGGGCTGGTTTGATCACATGGAGCCTTCGGAAGCCCTTTGGTTTGTGACTTTGCGCGCGTGGCTCCACTGTCATGGCGATGAGGCTGGGCGGGCTGATTGGCACGGGCGGGCGGAGGGGCATGCGGAGTGGAGGAGGGGGCTGAATGAGGGATCGGAGAGACACTGGGAGTCTTGACAGATAGAAGGCCTAACACCCCCCATCCACCCATTTCACAAGTGTCTCTCTCTTTGGTGAATTGCTGCCAGGTATTTTGGTGGAAGGAGTTGACAATAGACAAAAACAAGGACAGAGAAGCCTGGACTATTGATGGAGGAAGGAAGAAGCCACAACCTGTTGGAACACAGGAAGGCAGAGCCGAAAGCCATGTAGAGCACTGTGTAATATAGGCCAGACAGGCTTGGCAAACCCAAGGTTTAACATCACAAACTGACTCACCCATTACAAACAAACTTCAGAAATGAAATAAACTATTCAATTAACTACTCCAATTTACATAATGTGTAAAGACTGTGAATTGGTTGAATGGAGGTTATAGTGAATGGAAGAATAGATGGACTGCTCCAAATGGACCCACCTTGACTGGTGTCCAGGCAATTACGAGTACTCCTCTCCACTGTCCTGAGAGAGAGAGAGAGAGAGAGAGAGAGAGAGAGACAGAGACAGAAGCGAGACAGAGAAGAGAGACAGCAGAGAACAAGAGAGATAGAGACAGAGAGAAAACAGAAAAGAGGGCAGAAAACCAAAAACAGAGATAGAGAGAGACAGAGAAAGAGACAGAGACAGAAAAGACAGAAGACACAGAGAGAGACAGAGAGAGAGAGAGAGAGAAAAATAAAGAATGTGAATATGTATTAACACAGTAATATTTGAATTTTGCATCATGAAGTTCAATAACAATTTATATATTCAATGTTCCATTTACCATCAAGCAGAGTATTGTTTTTTTCCATCTCATTCCATGTGCAATTTTAAAATTCCTGAATTTATTTCCTGGTCCTGGAAATCAGCCTGAATGAATTCCACCTCCATCAGTTGTGCTACGGTGTGTATCAACATGTATGAAGACTGCTGTGGCCTTCATTAGTGCTATCTGTGTGACAGACGTGTCATGTAGTGGCATGGCTGATAAGCGGCAAGGCGAGCCCATCTGGTGGGACGGACGTGCGGCCAAGGTTTTCGGAGACACACACACACAAACACACACGCACGCACCACACACCTCCCTCCTACCATCCCCCAGTTATCGGCAGCTGACCTTTGGCTGTGGGAAGTCAGTGGCCTTGCCCAACATCTAGGGTTTTTGACGTAGGGGGCGGTGGAGAACAGCAGAGTAAAAGCTCCACATCACCATCAGCCTTCCCGACATGACAGACCAAAAAGGCCCCAGGGCTGGGGAAGGCTGGGGGATGGAGGCTTGGGGCACTGAGAGGGAGAAAAGGACTGGACCCAGCCACCACAGGCCCAAGAACGGCCTGCTGACAGACTGTGCAGTATACAAATTCCGTATACCACACACCTGCACCAGAGAAGCATTTAGCCTACAACACGAACCAAGCAGAATAAGAACTATTTCAATAAAACCAACCTGTGGAGATATAATCCTTTAGATGTATTGGATAGAATGTATGTGCATGATATGTCTGTTATGATAATAGACACTCAACACCTATCTTTTACTCTCACTGCCTTTGGGCTGAACCACTCCCACTCATGCCAGCGGGGGAGATCTGTTCAGGGTTGTATCATATATCTCACTGGCAGGCGAGTTCCCCCTGGCCCCAGGAGCACTTCTACTATTCCATCTGATCTCAGATGTGCTGAGTGGACAGGACAGTGTGCTGGTCGTGTCACTTGGCTGCTTGCTTGGGGAGACAGGTGTGTGTGTGTGTGTGTGTGTAGTGTGTGTGTGCTGGTGTCTTGCAACAGTGCGGACTGCGGAGGCGTATTATATATTGTTACCAGACCTGCTAGCCCCTGCAGCCTCCCGAGCACCCTGCCTCATCACCCGCCCTCTCTCCAACCAATACTGCTGATGTGGTGAAAAGTAAAATGACGCGCCGGCCTTAAGGTACTTCTTCCTGAAACTGTCTATCCCTGGCAGAGACCAGAGGCATTGAGAAAACAGTTAAAACCAAGGCGGAGGAAAGCGGCTTGCTCAGTCATTTAACGAGTCTGATAATGTGTTATTTGTTGTTTAACAAATTCTCTGCAGGATGAAAAATACATTTTCCCAAACACCTTAGGCATAATAACATTGAGACATGAGAGACAGAAGGCTTTTCCACAGCCACTACACCTCCAACTGACAGGTAGCTTTAAGACATCTTCTTTTAAGACACACTTTCCTAAATCCTCCTAAAGTCCCCCTTTTAGGTTAGCAGGTATCTTACAGCTGCCCAATGAAGCACATTAGGGACAAGGAGAAGTACGCCCATGGAGGTTTATACAGCCACTGTTAGGTTTCAACATCCCCATGTGAGTAACCCAATAGACCCTGGATACAGATTTCAGTGAGATGAATTAGTCATGGGAGAGGTGAGGAGTGAGTTTTGTGTGTGTGTTGTGCTGGGCTTACTGGAGAGAGAGTCTTGGTGAGAAATAAACATCAGCCAGCGGTGTGGGTGGCCGGTGTTTGAAGTCAAATATCCCAACCATCACTCAATAAGCTTATTAGCTCAGTGGCTTTTTAGCATAAAACATACATGGAAATAATTACTGTAGATGGTTCTTAATTTGGAAAGTGTTAAACAGCTTGTAGACATCTGGTAGCGCAGAGCCGAGGAGGTGTCATTCAAAATGTATCCCACCACGGTCAAGCAAGAGAGATGAGAGGGGGTTTAGTGTGGGGAGGGAGGAGAAAAAAAAATGGTTGCGCATCCCGAATCGAGCATGTGTCTGACAAGATACGAACCGGGCTGGGGTTGGGGTGGGGGGGGAACCATGCCTGGGGGTGCCTTGGTTGCTGTCAGAGAGGGGGTGAATATGCAAAAAAGACCGGTAAATTAAATCAAGCTGCCAAACTGTCAGTTTCCAGGCCCGCTGCATCACTGGAAGTATCAAGTGTAGGGCCCTTATCATATCAAGTGTAGGGCTTTCTGCTGGATTCCAACTCTGTGTGCAGAGTGGCTAATTTTGCATGCAAATTTCAGTCAATAAGCTCCCAAGGATATTTTCAAAGGATCAATGACAGTAGTTTTTTTTTTTCGCCATCGTCTTCCTTTGTGACTCTTGAATTACTACAACTAGACGCGCCGAAGATTCAATCACCCATTTGCTTCTACGCTTTGCATATACACGTGTCCCCTCGATGCCGATAAACCCCCCACCCCCCTCCTTAAAAAAATAATGAGGGGGTGAAAAGAGAGAGAGAGAGAGAGAAGAGAGAGAGTAGTGTGTGTGTGCATGCATTTGCCCCTCTCAGTCGTCCCCTAGCAGGGCCTCGGCCTCCTCCTCCTCCGATGAGCTTGATTGGGGCCGGCCGCTCAGTGGCGGTGCAGCGCTTGGCTGGGCCTCTGCCTGTTGGGAGGTGACTTGTTGTTTTGCTGCCCCTCATTATTCCTCCTCCTGTGTGGCTGCTGCAGCCAGCCCTGTTAGCATGTTAGCCTGGTCCTCTCTGGCTCCTGTTGAGTCCCTGGCCGCCCTCAGGTTGCCCAGCTCCTGCCTGAGCTGGAGCAGCTGCTGCCGGGTGCGTCCGGCCTTCCTTCCTGGCCCCCTCCAGCTGGATCTCCAGGGCCCGGGGCCTCGGCACGCGGTGTTCTCTCTCCCCTGGGCGGTGCCTGGGCAGGAGCCGCCCATCGCCGGGCAGCCCCTTGGAGTGCGGAGGTGGGCCAAGGGAGGCCTGGAGGTGCTCGTTGTCCTGGGTTAGAGCTGGGTTGGCCTCCTGGAGGAGTCCTGGTGGTCCTCCCTCAGCCTCCTCGGTCTCCTGCTCCATGGACACCGTCCTCCTCTCCAACTGTTCTATCTATATGGCGATCATTGAGTGTTCATTAGACCAAAAGTAATCTCACAGTCATGCAACTCTATGTCCTCTGCCATGTAGAGTTGATGGATATCATATTCACTGAGTTAAGTAAATGTCTTAAAACAAGCTTACGAACAAGAAAAATCCTGTCCACTTTGAACTGCAAAAACAGGGTAGTGTCTGTGTTTCTCTCTACTCTGACCTGTGTTCCACATTAACTATGCAGGCCAGGGCAGTAGAGGGTTGAAACAAACCATTAGACCATTAACACGCGGTAGGTAGCCTAGTGGTTAAGTAAGGTCGCTGGTGAATCGAGGCTGACTAGGTGAAAAAATCTGTCGATGTGTCCTTGAGCAAGGCACTTAACCCTAATTGCTCCTGTAAGCTCTGGATAAAAGCATCTGCTAAATTACTAAAATGTAAACACTCCCATTCTGTCTGTGCCTCTTTTGGGGGGTGAGAGAGCCCCCTACCCCCTCCCATCCAGAGAGGGCTACGGACATGACTGCTAACCCCCGACCCATCACTAAACACGAAACAGGACCACTTTGTCTCTTTGTTGGATCTTGGGTGGAGACGGTTAAACAGAACAGTGGATGCCTGCTGGGTATAGTTATACCCCCAGGCAATCTCTCCCTTTTATTGTGCTGGGCTCTGCCCTCTGCTTAAGCAGCACGGTACCATTCAAACAAAATTAGGACGGCTTTCTGGTCCGCCTGATCATCGACTTGCTGTGAGACGGGAAGACATGTAAAATTTCACGCACACGCTCACACATACTTTCTCCTTCGGCCTTCCCCAAATGTATTTCCATTACCCACCATTTCCGGAGAGGATAAATGAATGCTGCTCCACTCTTCCCCTCCTCCCCTGACCCCTGTTGGTTATTACACTAACATGGTACTGTCAGACAGTAATAGATGCCATGACAGTCTCCATTAAACCGCCATATGGCATTCGTTGGCTCTAGCCGCCTTGGCATCATCTGCTATAAATGATTCTGGAACAATTTAATTCCCCGTTAAAATAGTTCCCTGTGTCCCTCTCAAACCTCTTCAAGATACCACTGCATGACTATTATGGGCGTATTAGCACGCTCTTACATCCCCTCTTAACATCCCCTGGATGGCACTTCACCAACGTCATTGTGGAGGATTATCACACTCACAGTGAGTGATGGGGCCTGGGAAGAAGTCATTTAGAAAGGCATTGTTTGTGGTTGTTTAGTACTTCTCAGAAGAAAGCCTTTGCAACCAACAGCAGACATTGAATCCTTTTCAAATATGTTTTTCGAGTTGTTATTTTGACCAGAAAAATGTCTGCTCAACGACAAGACATCCAAATAAAACTTCCAAGAGCCAAGACGGTATTTCTCTCCCCACTTCAGTGTTACAGAAATAACTTCAGTTCCAGGTATTGTGGTGAAGAAGACTTTTGTCTTGCCGGTTTCTTTTATTGGCGGTGACAAAGAGCAGTTTACTGTACCTTCTTCAGCGACTGCTCCACTCTCTCGGCAGAGGGCTTTTTGGGAGTGCTACTCTTGACCTCCGGCTCGGCTGCCACTTTGTGAAGAAGCTCTGCCGGAGAACAAAGCATGTTATTGTGACACGAAGAAAAAGACAAGTGTCTTCTTCCTTTCAGCCAGCCAAATTTTATATTATTAAATCAAGTTTGATTAATTATGTCTAATTGATTTCTTTTCACATCGTAAGCCTATTCTTGTAGGCTACTTTTCTTTTCTGAAAATAGTGTCAGGAAGAAACACATGGCTTGCCAGTGTCTGAACTTAAATCTTCCGTTTAAGTTCAAGACAAGAGGGCCCTAAATTATATCACTTTGGCAATTACTCAGACATATAAAACCATTATGAAATGACAACGCAAAGAGCATTTGAAGACAGTGATTTGTCATATTATGGGATAAGAATAAATACATCTACCCTAGAATATCCATTTCCATTCTAAAACCATAGGACTTTATCAACCACTACTAATAATAAAGGCCTTATATTTTATGTTCAATCAAAAGCAGACATTGGTGAAAACTCAACCCCCACCCCTGGAGATCTTAAACAAACGTAGAGAAATGTTCAACTCCCCTGTGAATGCACAAACCCTGGCTGCCCTGCTTGCTTTGCAGCCCACCATGCATCCACCCCCAGTAGAATAACTCCTCTCCAACGAATAAAATCTTCCTTTATTAGGAGCAGTTCAACAAGTCATTATTAATATGTCTTTAACATTCACCGGTGAAGAAGACTGCTTGTAGACCAGATTCCCCTGCTGCTACAAGCAAAAAAAAACTACATTTAAAAATGAATAGGAGTTTGTCTATTTTGTGTGCGAACTACCCTCTTTTTTGACCCCAAAAATGTAAATAAAAAGGTTGAGGCTAAATAATAACGAAGACAAAACTTTTCCTTCGCTCCTTCTGGTTAAACTTTCATGGTGGTACAAGGAAACTCATTTGTCAGATGAGGTTGAAAATGTGAAATATTCAGGCACTCGACTTTTCAGGTCAGTTGACCTTTTGCCGTGAGATGCAGGAGAAGGAGAGAGAAAGAGAGAGAGGAGCGACAGAGTGAGAGCGAGAGGGGAGAGAGAGAAAGAGGTGGATCAGCTCTTCGCTCTGAAGCACTGTGCTCCTCCCTCCTTCTCCTGTGCATGGCCGAAGAGGGAAAAAGGAAGTTTGTTACTTTGAATTAGCCATCTCTTTTGTCTCCCCTGGCTTGTCACATCCAATCAGACCAGAGCCCAAATAATGTAGCGAGGGCTGCTGTGCCAGCG
Source organism: Coregonus clupeaformis (assembly GCF_020615455.1). Lineage (NCBI taxonomy): Eukaryota > Metazoa > Chordata > Actinopteri > Salmoniformes > Salmonidae > Coregonus > Coregonus clupeaformis. The sequence continues at coordinate 62,742,998 of NC_059206.1, forward strand.
CCGTGTACATAACCAGATAGGGAGACAATTATCCCGCTCGTAGCGCGACGGCCCGGGCTGGGGGTGGGTGGCTGGGGAGTTGGCACCTCGGCACTAGTACCTTGATATGGAGGGGGTCGGTGGCTCTCTAGTCACTTTGCATTGGAGGAGGTCCCAATGCTACAGCATTCATTAACGTCTAAAGGCTCTAACGTCTTCTCAACCCCCCCGCATCTCCTCCTCCTCCGCTCCTCCCTCTCCCGCCCCTTACAGGCCGAGCCACAAAGGTCTCCGCCACGGAGCGTTGCCTTTCATCTGTTGGCTTTCTTTAGCGGGATTGTGATAGGGTTGGGTTGGGTTGCTGCTTGAACCTCTCTCCCTTTGATCGGGTCAGAGGGGTTCCGCAAGAGTTAATTCGGGGCCGCTCGTAGAAACGTGTTCTATGGATCTCTGGGTTTGTGTTGCCAAGGCCTGATTTGAGCCGCACAGTGTTGGTTTATGATGAGCAGGCCTCAGAGTTGTCAAAAACGGTTAGCAATTTCAATTTATATCTTGTATGTCAATCAATTACATAATCACTTTTGTCACAATCAATCATGTATCCTTGGGTTTAACTTAAAGGGCCTAACCGTGATATTTATAGACAGTTTTCAAAATAGGGATTGGGCCTTTACGTTATTATGAAGTGAAAGGTAGTAGTATAATCATAAACATTCTGTGGCTGCAGCAGTGCTTTCACTCAGGTGGTGCTGTGTAGAGATTATAGGTCTCTAATTTGGTTGATTGGGTGACAGACAGGATACAATGTTAAACCATTACTTTCAAAGCCGGTCTATCTCTCAGCTTTTCTGATTATGCCATTGATTGTCAATGGGATGCGCCATCTTAATTAGTGGCATCCTTTGTAGCCCTGGTTTCGCATTTGGCCGACAGACACCATCATTAATCATCAGGTAAATTAAAGTGATGGAGAACAGATTGGTTATTGAACTCGTTAATTAAAAGGGCCACTGTAGTAGGTTATTCAGTATTTGACAAAGGGATGCAGATTGGAGTAAAGTGAGGGTCCCCAAATGGCACCCTATTCCCTATAGTGCACTACCTTTGACCAGCACATAGGACTATGGTAAAAGGTAGTGCACTATGTAGGGAATAGGGTGCCATTTGGGACACAGACAAAGTGATGCACGTTCTACGATTAGGAGGGGAGGTATGCACTATGCAAAGAAGATGCATTCTTTTTGATATCCCAGTCAATTTAGAACAGGTTGTTCAGGTTTTTATTGAATTGTCCTGTTAATTCCACTGAAGATGTGGTGTTCAAACAAACAAAAAAAAGCCAGGAAGTACAACATTACAAGCACGTCAGAACACTACCGTTCAACAGATGTTCGACATACGTATGTTAAAACAACATATGTGCCGTTATTCAGTGTATTCTTTTAATTTATTTTTTTTGGGGGAGGGGGCATCCACCCTCTTCGGAAGACAAAGATAGACGTTTTTTTTACAGCTTTTTTCCTTTGTTGTTACATGTACATTCTACACACATTTTACATACAGTTGAAGTCGGAAGTTTACATACACTTTGTGTTTTTCAACCACTCCACAAATTTCTTGTTAACAAACTATAGTTTTGGCAAGTCGGTTAGGACATCTTCCTTGTGCATGACACAAGTAATTTTTCCAACAATTGTTTACAGATAGATTATTTCACTTATAATTCACTGTATCACAATTCCAGTGGGGCAGAAGTTTACATACACTAGTTGACTGTGCCTTTAAACAGCTTGGAAAATTCCAGAAAATGATGTCATGGCTTTAGAAGCTTCTGATAGGCTAATTTACATCATTTGAGTCAATTGGAGGTGTACCTATGGATGTATTTCAAGGCGTACCTTCAAACTCAGTGCCTCTGCTTGATATCATGGGAAAATCAAAAGAAATCAGCCAAGACCTCAGAAAGAAAATTGTAGACCTCCACAAGTCTGGTTCATCCTTGGGAGCAATTTCCAAACGCCTAAAGGTACCACTTTCATCTGTACCAAACAATAATGCGCAAGTATAAACACCATGGGACACACAGCCGTCATACCGCTCAGGAAGGAGACGCGTTCTGTCTCCTAGAGATTAACGTACTTTGGGTGCGAAAGTGCAAATCAATCCCCAGAACAACAGCAAAGGACCTTGTGAAGATGCTGGAGGAAACAGGTACAAAAGTATCTGATATCCACAGTAAAACGAGTCCTATATTGACATAACCTGAAAGGCCGCTCAGCAAGGAAGAAGCCACTTCTCCAAAACCGCCATAATAATGACAGACTACGGTTTGCAACTGCACATGGGGACAAAGATTGTACTTTTGAGAATGTCCTCTGGTCTGAAGAAACAAACATAGAACTGTTTGGCCATAATGACCATTGTTGTTTGGAGGAAAAAAGGGGGGTGCTTGCATGCGAAGAACACCATCCCAACCGTGAAGCACGGGGTGGCAGCATCATGCTGTGGGGGTGCTTTGCTGCAGGAGGGACTGGTGCACTTCACAAAATAGATTGCATCATGAGGAAGGAAAATTAGTGTGGATATATTGAAGCAACATCTCAAAACATCAGTCAGTAAGTTAAAGCTTGGTTGCAAATGGGTCTTCCAAATGGACAATGACCCCAAGCATACTTCCAAAATTGTGGCAAAATGGCTTAAGGACAACAACGTCAAGGTATTGGAGTGGCCATCACAAAGCCCTGACCTCAATCCTATAGAAAATGTGTGGGCAGAACTGAAAAAGCGTGTGCGAGCAAAGAGGCCTACAATCCTGACTCAGTTACACCAGCTCTGTCAGGAGGAATGGGCCAAAATGCACCCAACTTATTATGGGAAGCTTGTGGAAGGCAAGCCGTAACGTTTGACCCAAGTTAAACAATTTAAAGGCAATGCTACCAAATACTAATTGAGTGTATGTAAACTTCTGACCCACTGGGAATGTGATGAAATAAATAAAAGCTGAAATAAATCATTCTCTCTACTATTATTCTGACATTTCACATTCACAAAATAAAGTGGTGATCCTAACTGACCTAAGACAGGGAATTTTTACTAGGATTAAATGTCATGAATTGTGAAAAACTGAGTTTAAATGCATTTGGCTAAGGTGTATGTAAACTTCCGACTTCAACAGTACATGGCTTTTATTTATTTTTATCTTTACAGTAGTTACATAGCAAGAATCAAGTAATTTGATATTTCGATACATTACATATAGAGAGATTGTATAAGTACTATCGTGTTTTCAGTCATAACTATTATAGAACATGAGCTTTTAAACCCACTACTTATTCAGTGCTTCCTCTGACTTGTTCAGCCTGGAGGCAATATCCAGGGGTGTTGCTTGATACCTACAGTATGCTTGAGAATTAAAACCAATGGAGGACAAATTCTTTCAGACAAGGGGAAATGGGGCAATAGAGCTTGATTGGGTTCTGATCGGTCAGTCAGCCTTTAGACTCTAGAGTGTGGACCATAGAGTTGGATATAGGGGCACACTTGCCACAAAGCCTTTTTTTTTAGCATGGACAGCACAATTGAATGCTTTCATCATTTCCCTGGATGGGACTTCTAATGTTATAACGAGGGATCACAGAATTCCACCGGATCAGCCAATGAATTATAATCCTGAGCAAACATTGGGTGGGCTTTCTTTCCAACTCTATGGTGTGGAAGTGACAAGGCTCACCTTGTTGTTCGTTCTGAAGACACATCCTCAGCTCCTGTACAGTGGCCCGGTCCATAGCAGCCTGGACCCGCAACACATCCAGCTCCTCCTCTAGGTTAGTCCTACCACCACCACACACAAAAAAACAACACTTAAAACAACACAACGTTTTTTCTTTAAGACTTTAGTGACAGGAAGGGCAGTTTCTTTGTCTGTTTCCCTCTTCTGTCAACACACCTGGACCCAAGGAAAGGGGACGTCTTGTTACATTCCTGTAAATGCCACTTCTAATTCCACATTACATCCATTGACTGTATGAAGCCTCCATTTTACTTTCAACCTGAGAACTGTGTCATCAGATCCTCCTCTACGAAACTGAGATGATTAATATGAAAAGGAAAACCAGCTAATTTTAGGCTGAATTTAATTCATGTGGAAATCAAAGTGACAAGAACCATGAAACCCAGGTAAGGAGGTACAATGTGTGTGTGTGTGTGTGTGTGTATATGTGTGTATATGAACCCAATTAACTCTCTGCAATTAGCTTGATTCCCCAAAAGGCTAATTAAGAGGAAAGGGAGCCATGCTCGAGACTCTTGCAATTGCAAGTTATTATTAGGAGCCAAAAAGAAGTCTGCAGAGGATACGGGTGATAGGTCCCGCTGAGAGCGTCACACCTGAAAACACACACCTCGTTCCCCGCCCCTTCGCTCCCAGCCCCAGCACCTAGGGAGATGGAGAAGCCAGAGAGAGAAACACTGTCTGTGTGAACTACTGTTGTTGTTCCAGTGGCATTCTATCCCTCAACCTGATTTCCTTTTCCTGACTGACTGACTCTAATACAGGTTAAACTAGGAGCATGGAACAGTCAAGTAATTCAACCTTTTACACTTCCTGACTAGTGTGGTAATGTCAGCTTGGACCCTGGTTCTGTTAGTAAACACGTATGGTGAGGGCCTTGTACGGTTCTGTTCTGCTCTATTCTGCTCTGTTCTGTTCTGCAACTTCCTCCAATGCTAAATGTTCTTACCGGTAGTTGCCAAGAAAATGTGAAGAGTTGAGTAGTTCTCGGTTAGGGGATGGGTTAGTTAGTAGGCTTGAGGTGTGTGAATGGCTCAGGGTTCACCACAGTAATACAGTGTGAACCAAGGCCTACTTTCAAGTTTCATTAGTCATATGTACAGGATACACATGGTATACACTGTCTAACTAAATACTTACCTGCAGGTTCCTTCTCTACAATGCAACAACAATAAGACATAATAATGGGCTAACCTAACCACAGCTTAAATAAATCCACAAATTACCCTCTCTGGGGGGTGAGACAGAGAGAATGCAGATGGATACGTGTCGCTGCTTCACTATAGATTTTCCTCTATAAATGAACTGCAGTCGATGCAGGCTCCAGCTCCCAGCACTGCCCTGAGAATAGCATTATGTATCCATACAGCCTGTTAATGGGACAAATTAACTGAAATATGGCGCGTGTGGAACGGGCCAATTTCGTCTAATGTTTCTCTTTTATGCCTTTTCCGATGCAGGCCGTATCGACGATGACACCAAAGTTCATATGGAAGACACTCTGTTTGTTGAAGGATGAGCACGTTTCTCTCAGTGATCCCGGATTAGATTACAGATGGGGTTTTGTTTTTGTGTCCTGGGACCTTCTGGTTTCCCACCGACATTCTAGTAAAGGGAACAGTATGGGATAGATCTTAAGCATATCTAATACATGAATACAGTCAGTGTGTGGCTCAATATGCCACACACAAGCAAGCAAACAGAGATAAATTCCCTTAAAGGCGACTACCGGTAGATGACTATCCTTAGATCCTAAAAAAGACATCATAGGTGACAGTACTATGAGGGACTCTAAGAAAACATTGTCTTATAACTTAACCCTAGCTAGATAATCTTCTACTGTATCTGTTTTGAGCGCTCCTGCTCTACCTCTCAACCAAACATTTACCTCAGACCCAACAGTTGTTCAATTAAAATGCAGACGAACGCCCGACGCAAATTCCAGTTTTTTTGTCAACTGCATATAATTGTTTTGTGAGAGGTTGCTAACTCCCAACTCCCTCCCGTTCGATTCACCCCCTTCTCCATTTCCCTCTCACTTCATAAGCTTGTGTGATTCCTTAGTGTGAATGCATCAATTTGAATAACAGATGTTTATTTGCAGCCTTTTTGGTTCCCTGGGGGGAGGGGGAGCGTGGCCCTCTCCAGAGGGTTGAGAGGCTGGTTGGATGTTGGATATCTCTTAGAATAAATACATAAGGAAGAGAGGATAACACCAGGGTTGCCTGAGGAGTATCTGTAACTATCAGTGCACCACACACAGGAGAATGTCTCAGAGTAAGATGAATGAAACAACAGATAACGCCCCTGTTATGAGATCAGATACAGTGGGGAAAAAAAGTATTTAGTCAGCCACCAATTGTGAAAGTTCTCCCACTTAAAAAGATGAGAGAGGCCTGTAATTTTCATCATAGGTACACGTCAACTATGACAGACAAATTGAGAAAAGAAAATCCAGAAAATCACATTGTAGGATTTTTAATGAATTTATTTGCAAATTGTGGTGGAAAATAAGTATTTGGTCACCTACAAACAAGCAAGATATCTGGCTCTCACAGACCTGTAACTTCTTCTTTAAGAGGCTCCTCTGTCCTCCACTCGTTACCTGTATTAATGGCGCCTGTTTGAACTTGTTATCAGTATAAAAGACACCTGTCCACAACCTCAAACAGTCACACTCCAAACTCCACTATGGCCAAGACCAAAGAGCTGTCAAAGGGCACCAGAAACACAATTGTAGACCTGCACCAGGCTGGGAAGACTGAATCTGCAATAGGTAAGCAGCTTGGTTTGAAGAAATCAACTGTGGGAGCAATTATTAGGAAATGGAAGACATACAAGACCACTGATAATCTCCCCTCGATCTGGGGCTCCACGCAAGATCTCACCCCGTGGGGTCAAAATGATCACAAGAACGGTGAGCTAAAAATCCCACAAACACACGGGGGACCTAGTGAATGACCTGCAGAGAGCTGGGACCAAAGTAACAAAGCCTACCATCAGTAACACACTACGCCGCCAGGGACTCAAATCCTGCAGTGCAAGACGTGTCCCCCTGCTTAAGCCAGTACATGTCCAGGCCCGTCTGAAGTTTGCTAGAGTGCATTTGGATGATCCAGAAGAGGATTGGGAGAATGTCAAATGGTCAGATTAAACCAAATATAACTTTTTGGTAAAAACTCAACTTCGTCGTGTTTGGAGGACAAAGAATGCTGAGTTGCATCCAAAGAACACCATACCTACTGTGAAGCATGGGGGTGGAAACATCATGCTTTGGGGGCTGTTTTTTCTGCAAAGGGACCAGGGACGACTGATCCGTGTAAAGGAAAGAATGAATGGGGCCATGTATCGTGAGATTTGAGTGAAAACCTCTTCCATCAGCAAGGGCATTGAAGATGAAATGTGGCTGGGTCTTTCAGCATGACAATGATCCCAAACACACCGCCCGGGCAACGAAGGAGTGGCTTCGTAAGAAGCATTTCAAGGTCCTGGAGTGGCCTAGCCAGTCTCCAGATCTCAACCCCATAGAAAATCTTTGGAGGGAGTTGAAAGTCCGTGTTGCCCAGCGACAGCCCCAAAACATCACTGCTCTAGAGGAGATCTGCATTGAGGAATGGGTCAAAATACCAGCAACAGTGTGTGAAAACCTTGTGAAGACTTACAGAAAACGTTTGACCTGTGTCATTGCCAACAAAGGGTATATAACAAAGTATTGAGAAACTTTTGTTATTGACCAAATACTTATTTTCTACCATAATTTGCAAATAAATTCATTAAAAATCCTACAATGTGAACTTCTGGATTTTTTTTCTCATTTTGTCTGTCATAGTTGACGTGTACCTATGATGAAAATTACAGGCCTCTCTCATCTTTTTAAGTGGGAGAACTTGCACAATTGGTGGCTGACTAAATACTTTTTTTCCCCACTGTACATCATGTACTACTCTTAGCTACAGAACAGTGGTGGGGAAAATCATGTCACTCAAATCTACAGAAATTCCTAGAAATCAATATTTCTATGTGCTTGAATAAACTCAATCAAGGTGCATTTACTGTAGCAGTAATTGATTGCTCCTCTCTACATCACAATATCCACTGATATTTCCTGCGTCCAAAATAGCACCATATTCCCTGCCTTGCAAAAGTATTCATCCCCCTTGGCGTTCTTCCTATTTTGCTGCATTACAACCTGTAATTAAAATGGATTTTTATTTGGATTTCATGTAATGGACATACACAAAATAGTCCAAATTGGTGAAGTGAAATGAAAAAAATTACTTGTTTCAAAGAATTCGAATAAATAACGGAAAAGTGGTGCATGCATACAGTGAGGGAAAAAAGTATTTGATCCCCTGCTGATTTTGTACGTTTGCCCACTGACAAAGACATGATCAGTCTATAATTTTAATGGTAGGTTTATTTGAACAGTGAGAGACAGAATAACAACAAAACAATCCAGAAAAACGCATGTCAAAAATGTTATAAATTGATTTGCTTTTTAATGAGGGAAATAAGTATTTGACCCCTCTGCAAAACATTTGGCAACTCGAACCTTCAGCTCCCTCCACAGATTTTCTATGGGATTAAGGTCTGGAGACTGGCTAGGCCACTCCAGGACCTTAATGTGCTTCTTCTTGAGCCACTCCTTTGTTGCCTTGGCCGTGTGTTTTGGGTCATTGTCATGCTGGAATTCCCATGTTCAATGTCCTGGCTGAAGGAAGGAGGTTCTCACCCAAGATTTGACGGTACATGGCCCGTCCATCGTCCCTTTGATGCGGTGAAGTTGTCCTGTCCCTTTAGCAGAAAAACACCCCCAAAGCATAATGTTTCCCACTTCCATGTTTGACGGTGGGGATGGTGTTCTTGGGGTCATAGGCAGCATTTCTCCTCCTCCAAACACGGCGAGTTGAGTTGATGCCAAAAGAGCTCGATTTTGGTCTCATCTGACCACAACACTTTCAGCCAATTCTCCTCTGAATCATTTAGATGTTCATTGGCAAACTTCAGACGGGCCTGTATATGTGCTTTCTTGAGCAGGGGGACCTTGTGGGCGCTGCAGGATTTCAGTCCTTTACGGCGTAATGTGTTACCAATTGTTTTCTTGGTGACTATGGTCCCAGCTGCCTTGAGATCATTGACAAGATCCTCCCGTGTAGTTATGGGCTGATTCCTCACCATTCTCATGATCATTGCAACTCCACGAGGTGAGATCTTGCATGGAGCCCCAGGCCGAGGGAGATTGACAGTTGTTTTGTGTTTCTTCCATTTGCGAATAATCGCACCAACTGTTGTCACCTTCTCACCAAGCTGTTGGCGATGGTCTTGTAGCCCATTCCAGCCTTGTGTAGGTGCAACCAATTAATCTGGTGCAACCAATTACCTTCAGAAATCGCATAATTTGTTAAATAAAGTCCACCTGTGTGCAATCTAAGTGTCACATGATCTCAGTATATATACACCTGTTCTGAAAGGCCCCAGAGTCTGCAACACCACTAAGTAAGGGGCACCGCCAAGCAAGCGGCACCATGAAGACCAAGGAGCTCTCCAAACAGGTCAGGGACAAAGTTGTGGAGTACAGATCAGGGTTAGGTTATAAAAAAATATCAGAAACTTTGAACATCCCATGGAGCACCACTAAATCCATTATCAAAACATTGAAATAATATGGCACCACAACAAACCTGCCAAGAGAGGGCCGCCCACCAAAACCCACGGACCAGGCAAGGAGGGCATTAATCAGAGGCAAAAGATAACCCTGAAGGAGCTGCAAATCTCCACAGCGGAGATTGGAGTATCTGTCCATAGGACCACTTTAAGCCATACACTCCACAGAGCTGGGCTTTACGGAAGAGTGGCCAGAAAAAAGCCATTGCTTAAAGAAAAAAATAAGCAAACACGTTTGGTGTTCGCAAAAAGGCATGTGGGAGACTCCCCAAACATATGGAAGAAGGTACTCTGGTCAGATGAGACTAAAATTGAGCTTTTTGCCCATCAAGGAAAACGCTATGTCTGGTGCAAACCCAACACCTCTCATCACCCCGAGAACACAATCCCCACAGTGAAGCACGGTGGTGGCAGCATCATGCTGTGGGGATGTTTTTCATCGGCAGTGACTGGGAAACTCGTCAGAATTGAAGGAATGATGGATGGCTCTAAATACAGGAAATTCTTGAGTGAAACCTGTTTCAGTCTTCCAGAGACTTGAGACTGGGACGGAGGTTAACCTTCCAGCAGGACAATGACCCTAAGCATACTGCTAACGCAACACTCGAGTGGTTTAAGGGGAAATATTTAAATGTTTTGGAATGGCCTAGTCAAAGCCCAGACCTCAATCCAATTGAGAATCTGTGGTATGACTTAAAGATTGCTGTACACCAGCAGAATCCATCCAACTTGAAGGAGCTGGAGCAGTTTTGCCTTGAAGAACGGGCAAAAATCCCAGTGGCTAGATGTGCCAAGCTTATAGAGACATACCCCAAGAGACTTGCAGCTGTAATTGCTGCAAAAGGTGGCTCTACAAAGTATTAGACTTTTGGGGGTGGGGGGTGGGGTGGGGGGTGAATAGTTATGCAAGCTCAAGTTCTTTTTTTGTCTTATTTCTTGTTTGTTTCACAATAAAAAATATTTTGATCTTCAAAGTGGTAGGCATGTTGTGTAAATCAAAATGATACAACCCCCCAAAAAATCCATTTTAATTCCAGGTTGTAAGGCAACAAAATAGGAAACATGCCAAGGGTGAATACTTTCGCAAGCCACTGTAGTTCACTACTTTTGTCCGCAAGTATTTGTGAATAGGATGCCATTTCAAATGCAGCTATTGACTTCTGTTTCAACAGGCCTATGGGAGGACACACTTGATCCACTACAGTGGCCCTCCAGAACACTTCCAATAGGTAGACTTTAATGATCCTAAAACAGAAGTTTTTCTGTCCAACCCTTGGACAGCAGCATAGAACAATGTTTGTGGTCAATCACACATCCTGTTCTCTCTTTTCCCCTTTCACTTCTGTTCAACTAAAAGCCAGCAAATCCATCTCTAATTCCCTCAACAACGCTTCACCTAAGGTAGAATACAAACTCAGCAGGCATGAAAGCGAAAAAAATAACCACTTTTACCTCCGCTAGCATCAAAACGAAAGAAAACAGACGGAACAGATGCGTTCTGCTTGGTAATGATGGCTCTGTAATGTACATCTTTGTTTCGCTGTTTGTTAAGATTTCTCTCCTGAAGTACTGTAGTAGCATCGAGCCAGCCAGTCCTGAGCCTCTATTCCAAGTCATTTGATCTTCTCTCTGACTGTGTTCCTCTAGAGTGGACTAACAGAGCTTAGAGCACACACCGCCAGCTCCGACCCACCAGGGATTACAGAGCAGTACATCATCTTTTGACCGTTGTGCTTTTCACGCGCCAGGCCTTTCCTCGTACTCGCCCTCTCCCATTTCATGCTTGGCACATAAAAACATAGAACAGATAGAGAAAGAGTGAGTGAGAAAGAGGGGGAGAGAGAGAGGGGGGGAGAGAGGGGGAGAGAGAGAGAGGGGGGAGAGAGAGAGGGGGAGAGAGGGGGAGGAGAGAGAGAGAGGGGGAGAGAGGGGGAGGGAGGGAGAGGGGGGGGAGAGAGGGGGAGAGGGGGAGAGAGAGAGAGAGGAGAGAGAGAGAGGGAGAGAGAGGGGGGGAGAGAGAGAGAGAGAGGGGGGAGAGGGGGTATATTTTTTTTACTTCTAGCACTTTCTATGACTGGAGAGGAGAGAGAATGTCAGTTCCCCCTGAAGAAAAAAGTGAGGAAAGACATCATTTTGAGTCAGAGGGGAATTCCCCTCTCTCTGCAGCTTTAAGCCCAGAAAGGCAAGAGTCTGTGAGTGCGTACCAAATTACACCCTATTCCCTATTAAGTACTACGTTTGACCCAGGGCCCATAGGGCTCTGGTCAAAAGTAGTGCACTATAAAGAATAGGATGCCATTTGGGACGGATAAGCCTCCGCTGTCAGCAGTAAAGTGTTGTAGTTCATACAGCTCTCTGTTCTCGTGGCCACAGGCCATAATGCAACAACAACAGTGAAGCAGTGAGTCACTGAGCAGAGCCGGAGCACGCCTCTCCCTCCTCAGCCACGGGGCATTGATACGGGAGGTAAACAGGCCTTCATGTTCAGGCACTAGTGGGGTGGACTAGTGAAAACGGTCAAGGAGGTCCTGCATTAAAATACCAGATATGAGATTTCCTACCCTAAGAACAGTTTTTTGTTGTTGTGGATTTAGTTAAGTATGATCTCATCTGATGATGGCATCTGTCAATATTGACATTACAACATACAAATACCACAAAAAGTAGACTGAACCCTTTGTATTTATACTACTGTTTAGTGTGTAGTGTTATGGTATCCGTTTGCATGGGGTAAAGTGACATAACACACAGTATCTGACTAAACAGGTAGATATCACTGTAGGGATGTACGTTCTTAGCTTGGTCCTGTGAAATGTGCTTTACTATCTATGTTGATACTTCACAGCACAGCCTTAGTTCCCATGCATTCAGAGCGACGGCTCGGCTACGTACAATCCAGAGAGCAGGCAGGCTACAGTACAATCCAGAGAGCAGGCAGGCTACGGCTTGCTTCATAATTACCCAGTTAGTGTGCCGCAAAGTTTCAAAGAATAATTCATTTAGCAAATAATGAATGAAGGGGGCACTTAGGTGGTCGGTTATCAAAACATACATAAAACATTATTTTGTCTTTGTGTGTGTGTGTGTGTGTGTGTGTGTGTGTGTGTGTGTCTGTCTGCCCCGTGCGTCCCTCCCCCTAACACTCCCTGGTCCGGGGGGCAAAATACACTCATTACTCCTAATACATTTTAGCAATCAAGATGAAACGAGAGAAAAAAGACATTGCAGAGAGAGAGAGCAGAAAACCAGGTAAACTTGATTAAACTTCATTAGAATCAAAGTCTCCACCACATCTGTAATGGTCACTCAGTAGAGGGGCCTTCTTCACCACTCCCTTCTTCCTACAAATCATCTCAAAGGCTTTTTATCCCCCAGTAATGGCTGCCTAATTTATGCTTTGATGTCGACTGAGTGTACCGTCTTTAGTGTGAGGGCGCCGCCCGCCGCAGCGCGCCGTGTAGCCAGTGTTTAGTCTGTTTACGAGGGCCTAAATAATCCCTGCCTCCCTTTTACCAACAGACCTTTAACAACAATTAGCGAGCGGCGGACAAGACGTGGAGGGCTACCAGAGACAGAACCATAATGATGGGAGATAAAATTAACCCACGGCGAATCAACATTCCTCGCTCAACCCGCTCCCGCCTGCCCGCCCTGCCTCTCCTCCGGAAATTTCAATCTGAATGCCTGGCCGGCGCTCTGGCGGCTTTCCGCTTTATTTGCTCATTCGCAATTGACTTAATTCAGATCATTCTCCTCCAGAGTGTGTTTCATGTTTGAGAGCCCATATTTGAAACGGGGGGGTCTTTGTCTGAGGAGTACAACAATTGATAATTAAATAAAGGAAAGAGAGAGATTTGATTTGAAACCGATGGTAGAGTGGTCCCAATGGAAAATGTCAAGTCTCCTCTCAGGACCACTTCAAACCTGGGAGGGTAAATAGGCCTGTTTTAGGGCTATCAGGAGAGTCAGGGGAGTCTATAGACCTTGACACAAGAAACCAAGGCTAAACCCAGTTTATACATAAAAACAGTGATCAGAATGAGATTACAAATAAATCTAAGATCTGTTTGATATAGACACAACAACAACAACAAAGCAAACAAACAATGTTATGACAGAGGGAATTTACACTACCGATGTGACTCTACATACAGTGAGGGAAAAAAGTATTTGATCCCCTGCTGATTTTGTACGTTTGCCCACTGACAAAGAAATGATCAGTCTATAATTTTATTAATGGTAGGTTTATTTGAACAGTGAGAGACAGAATAACAACAAACAAATCCAGAAAAACGCATGTCAAAAATGTTATAAATTGATTTGCATTTTAATGAGGGAAATAAGTATTTGACCCCTCTGCAAAACATGACTTAGTACTTGGTGGCAAAAACCCTTGTTGGCAATCACAGAGGTCAGACGTTTTTGTAGTTGGCCACCAGGTTTGCACACATCTCAGGAGGGATTTTGTCCCACTCCTCTTTGCAGATCTTCTCCAAGTCATTAAGGTTTTGAGGCTGACGTTTGGCAACTTCGAACCTTCAGCTCCCTCCACAGATTTTCTATGGGATTAAGGTCTGGAGACTGGCTAGGCCACTCCAGGACCTTAATGTGCTTCTTCTTGAGCCACTCCTTTGTTGCCTTGGCCGTGTGTTTTGGGTCATTGTCATGCTGGAATACCCATCCCACGAACCATTTTCAATGCCCTGGCTGAGGGAAGGAGGTTCTCACCCAAGATTTGACGGTACATGGCCCCGTCCATCGTCCCTTTGATGCGGTGAAGTTGTCCTGTCCCCTTAGCAGAAAAACACTCCCAAAGCATAATGTTTCCACCTCCATGTTTGACGGTGGGGATGGTGTTCTTGGGGTCATAGGCAGCATTCCTCCTCCTCCAAACACGGCGAGTTGAGTTGATGCCAAAGAGCTCCATTTTGGTCTCATCTGACCACAACACTTTAACCCAGTTCTCCTCTGAATCATTCAGATGTTCATTGGCCATCTTCAGACGGGCCTGTATATGTGCTTTCTTGAGCAGGGGGACCTTGCGGGCGCTGCAGGATTTCAGTCCTTCACGGCGTAGTGTGTTACCAATTGTTTTCTTGGTGACTATGGTCCCAGCTGCCTTGAGATCATTGACAAGATCCTCCCGTGTAGTTCTGGGCGCTGATTCCTCACCGTTCTCATGATCATTGCAACTCCACGTGAGATCTTGCATGGAGCCCCCCAGGCCGAGGAGATTGACAGTTCTTTTGTGTTTCTTCCATTTGCGAATAATCACACCAACTGTTGTCACCTTCTCACCAAGCTGCTTGGCGATGGTCTTGTAGCCCATTCCCGCCTTGTGTAGGTCTACAATCTTGTCCCTGACATCCTTGGAGAGCTCTTTGGTCTTGGCCATGGTGGAGAGTTTGGAATCTGATTGATTGATTGCTTCTGTGGACAGGTGTCTTTACAGGTAACAAACTGAGATTAGGAGCACTCCCTTTAAGAGTGTGCTCCTAATCTCAGCTCGTTACCTGTATAAAAGACACCTGGGAGCCAGATATCTTTCTGATTGAGGGGGTCAAATACTTATTTCCCTCATTAAAATGCAAATCAATTTATAACATTTTTGACATGCATTTTTCTGGATTTTTTTGTTGTTATTCTGTCTCTCACTGTTCAAATAAACCTACCATTAAAATTATAGACTGACCGTTTCTTTGTCAGTGGGCAAATGTACAAAATCAGCAGGGGATCAAATACTTTTTTCCCTCACTGTATACTTACACTGACACTCCAACACACACACACACACACACACACACACACACACACACACACACACACACACACACACACACACACACACACACACACACACTCACACACGCTCACACACACGCATATTGACGGTACACACACACACACTTTCATACTCTCCACATACGCTGCTGCAATTCAGTTTATTATCTAACATGATTGCCTAGTCACTTTTACCCCTATCTACATTCACATATTACCTCAACTACCTGGTACCCCAACTACCTGGTACCCCAACTACCTGGTACCCCAACTACCTGGTACCTCAACTACCTGGTACCCCAACTACCTGGTACCCCAACTACCTGGTACCGCTGCACATTGACTCCTTGTATATAGCCTCGTCATTGTTATTTATTGTGTTCAAATTTTCTATTCTTATTTGCTTATTTTCGTACTTTTTAACTCTGCATTGTTGGGAAAGGACCCGCAAGTAAGAATTTCACAGTAAAGTCTACACCTGTTGTATTCGGCGCATGTGACCAATACAATTTGATTTGAGATAACAAGTTAAACAGAATATTTCTCTGACTAGATCCTTATTATTTATTCATTAGGACAAAGGGCAATTTCTAACATGAATGCAGGCATTTAATCTAATACTGCAGATCATGGTACTTCTAATGACGTCAAGGGAGACTCTAGTCCGCCTTCACTCAAATCACCTAAACACAGAGGTCTTAATAATATTGTCCAAGTTCAAGGATATGAAGTTGAGTTCTTACACTCTGTGCCTGATTGCATCCATGATCATTTCCATTGCAGGGAGCCAGTGGGAGAGAGAGAGAGATTAAACTACCATAGTGGACCTGCAGCTGGTTCACCTTCCTTAACGGCCTCATCTCCACTAAGGGAACTAGAGGATCCAATAATTGGAGTGTTGTTGTGTTGAGAGCAACACTACAGGGACCCGGAACCAGGGAATAAACACAAGCACACTCATTTTGGCAACAACTGGTTGTTTGGACCACGAGCCTCTTTTATAAGTGCCTGTTTGGATGGGGGAGCAATGATGAGACATCTGTACACACCAGCTCAGCTCAGCTCAGCACAGAACGAGAGAGAGAGAGAGAGAGAGAGAGAGAGAGAGACATTAGCCCAACAGAGAGAAAGAGGGAGAGAGACATTAGCCCAACAGAGAGAGAGAGGGAGAGAGAGACATTAGCCCAACAGAGAGAGAGAGGGAGAGAGAGAGACATTAGCCCAACAGAGAGAGACTTTAGCCCAACAGAGAGAGAGAGGGAGAGAGAGAGAGACATACTTGAGCACAACAGAGAGAGAGAGAGAGAGAATATCCCCCCCCCACACACACACACACTTTAAGCATCCAAACAGCAGCCTTCGCCGGGCGGTTATTGGGCCCGAACTCCTCCTCCTACCTCCAGCCAGGAGATAATTAGCCATTAGCAAATCATAGCTAACACTTACGAGGAGGCGCAACCTTCACAAGCACAATCATCTTAATATGGACGGCAGAATGGCAAACTGCCACTTATTATTGGGCCTTGCAGAAGCACTAGATGTTTGCGTCCCAAATGGTACCCTATTCCCTATATAGTGCACTACTTTTGCCCAGAGCGGGGCCCATAGGGCTCTGGTCAAAAGTAGTGCACTATATAGGGAATAGGGTGCCATTGGGACACAACTGAAGTCTAGGGCTGGGGGTGTTGGTCTAGTTATTGCACCAACACGGCTCCCTTCTCCTTAATTGTTGGCTATCAACAGTAATTTACATGGCCGGGGCCGCCAAACAGCTTGATATAGAAGCCCAGCCTAATTGCACCGTGCATGTTTCATTTCTTTCCCCCCTCTTCCCATCCGCTACCACACTCCCTCCTTCCCTAACCCTCCCAATAGATATAAAGGGAGATAGGGTGAGGAGAGTGGGTTTGGGGAGAAGAGAAGGGGGGAAGGTGGTCGGACGGGCGGTGTGCCTGCTGCTTGCTTTAGCACAGTGAGCCGGTTAATGGTCGTCGGGGCTGTTGGCCGGGACCAGGATCAAAGCGTGGCGATTCTGTGGGGGGGTGAGGGGGGATGTAGTTTTTCTAAAGCACGAGTTAGAGACCCCCGCCAAGTTTACTTTGGGCCTTGGCGGGGGCGCTGGGGTAGCGAGTGACTGCCTGGGTTGACGGGGATCAGCACTAACCTCGGAGGACAGGGGCTGCACAGCCTGAAAGGGAACAGGCGGCCTCCCGCTCTGCCTCGTGCTCCTCGCAGGTCAGTTGCAAGGACCAGCAGGACGTTGCAGCCGCATGCCCGGGCCGGGAGGATCCTTAACGGCAGCAGCGGATGGAGCTGTGGCGGCTGTATGCCTGGTCTGTAATTAGCTCGGACAGCTCTGGCTCAGAGAGAGGCAGCCGGGCTAGATCATATGAGCTCAGCTGGGATTAGGAGGACAGGACAGGGGGAGGAGAGGGTAGGAGGAGGAGGAGAGCCCAGGTCTCAGCCTCCCGCTAGTACCACAGGTGGGGGTAGAGTAGGGACGGGGGTAGGGAAGGGACGGTTAGGGGAAACTGCTCCAGATCAAACAGAGGACTGGCTGGTCAGTGGTTGGCTGAGCCTGGTCTGGGCTGTAGCTGGCTGGGTTATCCCCTCACGGCCACCTGGCCTTGGCAGAGTGGTAGGGAGCCGCAGTCAGAGCCCCTAATGAAGAGCAACACCTCCAACAGCCCCGGTAATTAACACAATCCCTGTCACCCACCTTTTTCTCTCCCTCTCTCCCCCGTTATACCGCTATCGTCACTGAGGCTCAGTACTGGTACATGGACAACATGTCCCCATAATACTCAACTGTCTATTTACGTTCTTAATTAGCTCTCCTTCACCAAACACATTCACATAGCTACAGATCAGAGAACATTAAGGTCCAGTTAGGTATTTGATATAATTAATTGGTAGTGGTGATGAATAAAATCATACCCCGGAGCTGCAATTAACAGACCCGCCCGTCCCCACATTCGTTCCTAAAAAGTGTAAGGTAAAATTACTTGAATGAACAAATGTTTTCGCTGTCCACCGTGTAGAAGGATATATATACAGTGGGGAAAAAAAGTATTTAGTCAGCCACCAATTGTGCAAGTTCTCCCACTTAAAAAGATGAGAGAGGCCTTTAATTTTTATCATAGGTACACGTCAACTATGACAGACAAAATGAGAAAAAAAAATTCCAGAAAATCACATTGTAGGATTTTTATGAATTTATTTGCAAATTATGGTGGAAAATAAGTATTTGGTCAATAACAAAAGTTTCTCAATACTTTGTTATATACCCTTTGTTGGCAATGACACAGGTCAAAGGTTTTCTGTAAGTCTTCACAAGGTTTTCACACACTATTTTGGCCCATTCCTCCATGCAGATCTCCTCTAGAGCAGTGATGTTTTGGGGCTGTCGCTGGGCAACACAGACTTTCAACTCCCTCAAAGATTTTCTATGGGGTTGAGATCTGGAGACTGGCTAGGCCACTCCAGGACCTTGAAATGCTTCTACGAAGCCACTCCTTCGTTGCCCGGGCAGTGTGTTTGGGATCATTGTCATGCTGGAAAGACCCAGCCACGTTTCATCTTCAATGCCCTTGCTGATGGAAGGAGGTTTTCACTCAAAATCTCACGATACATGGCCCCATTCATTCTTTCCTTTACACGGATCAGTCGTCCTGGTCCCTTTGCAGAAAAACAGCCCCAAAGCATGATGTTTCCACCCCCATGCTTCACAGTAGGTATGGTGTTCTTTGGATGCAACTCAGCATTCTTTGTCCTCCAAACACGACGAGTTAAGTTTTTACCAAAAAGTTATATTTTGGTTTAATCTGACCATATGACATTCTCCCAATCCTCTTCTGGATCATCCAAATGCACTCTAGCAAACTTCAGACGGGCCTGGACATGTACTGGCTTAAGCAGGGGGACACATCTGGAACTGCAGGATTTGAGTCTCTGGCGGGTAGTGTGTTACTGATGGTAGGCTTTGTTACTTTGGTCCCAGCTCTATGCAGGTCATTCACTAGGTCCCCCTGTGTGGTTCTGGGATTTTTGCTCACCGTTCTTGTGATAATTTTGACCCCACGGGGTGAGATCTTGCGTGGAGCCCCAGATCGAGCGAGATTATCAGTGGACTTGTATGTCTTCCATTTCCTAATAATTGCTCCCACAGTTGATTTCTTCAAACCAAGCTGCTCACCTATTGCAGATTCAGTCTTCCCAGCCTGGTGCAGGTCTACAATTTTGTTTCTGGTGTCCTTTGACAGCTCTTTGGTCTTGGCCATAGTGGAGTTTGGAGTGTGACTGTTTGAGGTTGTGGACAGGTGTCTTTTATACTGATAACAAGTTCAAACAGGTGCTATTAATACAGGTAACAGTGGAGGACAGAGGAGCCTCTTAAAGAAGAAGTTACAGGTCTGTGAGAGCCAGAAATCTTGCTTGTTTGTAGGTGACCAAATACTTATTTTCCACCATAATTTGCAAATAAATTCATTAAAAATCCTACAGTGTGATTTTCTGGATTTTTTTTTCTTAATTTGTCTGTCATAGTTGACGTGTACCTATGATGAAAATTACAGGTCTCTCTCATCTTTTTAAGTGGGAGAACCTGCACAATTGGTGGCTGACTAAATACTTTTTTTCCCCACTGTATATGATGTGGTTCATGGAAAATGGAACTGTTGCCAGCATGAAACTCTCTTTCTCACTATCATTAGAAACAACAGGAAGATGAAGATGCTTCACAAAGACACAGCCAGAGCAAAACGATAATGTGATTTTCTTTCTCCCACCGACCCCAACATTTTTTTACGTGTGAATCTTCCAAATGAGAGACGGGGCTAATGATCTAGTGTTGGAACCCTCTGGCTGGAGATAATGAGGAGGGGGAGTCGGACGCTGGGAAGTTCAGAAGGGCGTGCGCAAAGTTTAACACCCACAAACTGCAGGGGAGAGGTCGAGAGGTGTGTAAGAGTGTGTGTGTGTAACGGTGTGTGTGTGCAAATGACATTACTCTGTATCAGCAAGCAATCAGGCAAATTGAGGTATAGACAGACAGACAGAGACAGAGACAGAGACAGAGACAGAGACAGAGAGAGAGAGAGAGAGAGAGAGAGAGAGAGAGAGAGAGAGAGAGAGAGACAAAGAGAGAGACCAAGAGAGACAAAGAGAGAGACCAAGAGAGAGAAAGAGAGAGAGAGAGAGACAAAGAGAGAGAGACAAAGAGAGAGAGACAGAGAGACAGACAGGAGTGGGACTTACTTGTGTGTAGTGAGCTTCTTGTTGAGGCGTTTGAAGTAGGCCAGCTCATTCCACACCGCATCGCTGTTCTCCTGACGGAGCTGCCACGGCTCTGCCCGCTGCTGGGCCCTGCCCCTGGGCCTGCACCAACACACACACACACACAGTGGACACAGGGGAGAACAGTTAGTACCATACCTAGCAGCCCCTGGTCAATTCACATCGGGAGCACCGCTGTTATTCAGACATTTGTAGCCGTATTGAAATGAGTGGCCTTGACTTTGATACTTCAGTGGCAAATCAAGTGTACACACAAGCGCGCACACACACAGTTAAAGCCCAGGGCAGTGCCAGAGTGGCTAGACTGGGGACTGCGGAGGATTCCCAGTGTGCCATGTTGATCTAAATAATGCCCAAAACACACTCAAACCAGGTCATTCTAACACACACGTCACTTATGAATACTTAATGACACCTTTACACAGTGGCGTGGCAGACACCCACCCACCACCTATTTCCCCTTGGCCCCCCAGTATCCTCCTCATCAATCAATCCCAGCCTACCCACCACCATTCAATCCCAATTAGTCCTTGATTTGAACACTAAAATGGCTTCTGGTGCAAAGACACAGCGATAAAACCAATCTAATAAAGAAGAAAATGAGATCTCTCTCTCTCTCTGGATTCCAAAGTAGGCGAAACAAGGGTTATTTCTATATTGTCCAGGGTTTCTTTCCCGTGGTCATGTAGACGCCTCTCTGCCACGCTAATACCAGTCAAGAGCCCGTTCCTGGGAATGGGAAGGCAACGGAGGAACAGCACATTTTTTCATTTCATACCGCTAATGCCCCTGTGAGCAATTTGGAGCCCTTGAACTTGTGGTATGGTGCCGGCTGTGCAGTGCTGTAGTGTGCCTGAGCTGAGCTGAGCGATCCCCAGGTTTCTTTCCCAGAGAGCAAAGTCTCTTTCTCTCTCGCTCTCTCTGATACATTGGAGAGAGATCACCGGAACTTCCCACCACAAAACTTAGACACTGAGGAGTATTCTGTACGTATGCATGGTGAGTGGAGAGAGTATTGCCATGCAAAGTGCATTTCTCTACACCATGTGTTATATGCAGGGGCAAGCCCCTACACCCTAAGCAGTCCTGTAGATCTGAATAGACAGATCTGCTACCAGGGATATGGATGGAATGCTTATATTGTCTGCCCCTTTAAGTAATATTGGAATTGAGGTAGCTTAGCGGTTAAGAGCGTTGGGTCAGTAACAGAAATGTTGCCGAGCCAACTAGGTGAAAAATCTGTCGATGTGCCCTTGAGCAAGGCACTTAACCCTAATTGCTCCTTAAAGTCGCTCTGGATAAGAGCATCTGCTAAATGACTAAAGTGTAAAAGATTCACACTGTCTTATTATAGGCCAAGGGGAGCATTTAGATATTCAGGGAGTGCCTAGGGTGTAGCGACTAGGAGTCCATTTTGGATCCAGCACCAGTCCAGCCCTCAGTGCTTCCCCCCTGCAGTCATCTAGTTTCCGTTATTAAGCAGTGTGGAAACAGAAATGGGAGGGCACTTTTTTCACAGAGAAGACTCTCCAGCTAATTGCTTTTAATTCGAGGGGAATCTGTTTACGGGCGCAACTTTGATCAGACTGCAGACGTTTTAATAACCTTTCATTTATTTACTCATCCCGTCATCCCAGTCTGATTAAAACTTTCTTCTCTCTAATATAAATAAGAAGTTGGGTTTTTTTCTCCTCTTTTATGCCGTTTGGGTGCGTGTGGTGGTAATCATGAATGACAGTGCTGTTTCTCCGGAGCGGCCCAGACCGGCCGTGTGTCGGCTGCATGCTGATGAGGAGAAAGAGTCCAGGGCCTGCAGCTGCGCTCTGATTCGCTGGTAGTTAGCCTACTTCCTACTTCCTGCTCCAGTGTCCACTCCACCCACACACACTGGCTGTGTCTGAAATGGAACCCTATTCCCAAAATAGTGCACTACCTTTAACCAGAGCCTCGGGTAAACTATAGGGAACAGGGTGCCATTTTGGACACAGCCACTGCACTCACTGCACATCAACCCAGACCCATAGAGCACCAATAATAACTCCTGAAGAGAGAAACAAGATGAATGTGAGGGTGGCAGCAGCAACACGCTAAAGAGGAAGCACAAACTAACCCCGCTAATGTTAATGGCTTTCACCTGTCATAATGGGGGGAGGGGGTGGTCTATTCAATTTAAACTCCAAAACAGAATAAGAGGCAGGTAAAGAGGTGGTCTTCAGAACACACACACAACCCTTTCAGTCTAACACACAAAGGGAGAGCATAAAATAAGCCCCCCACCCCCACCCCCACCAATTTCCCTGAAAACCATCAACACAGCGTGGCAGCAACTGGGAAATCCCTAACAAGCCCAAAATGCAATGAGAGTCGACGTTTTCCCCCTTGACTTGTTAGGCCTGATTCCGCGGCGCTAACGGGGGTAGTGTTTAAGTGGTTTCTCCATTGTCTCCCCGTTCAGACTGGCATTACCCCACTGGGTTTGGGACTATTTAAGGATGGATATGAGGGGTTAACCCATCCAAAGGCTGAGGGGCTGGCTGGGTGGTGCCAGCAAAGGCTTCGGATGAAAAGGGCAGAGCTGCCTATTGTGTCAAATTTGTCTTCTGTCAAATCAGCGGTGATGCCAATACGCAGGTGACAGGTCAGTCTGATGGAGTCTTGGTTGAATGTGTATTATGAGTCACCAACTCCCTGTTTGCAACAAAACTGCTTTTTTAACATTTAAAATGGTCCCTTTTTAATATGACTTATTGCCACAAGAGGTTACAAACAGAGATAAATATCAGACAGACCTATTTTTTTTCCTGCTAGCAAAGTGTGACCTCATTTTCATCAAGATCTTCCAACAACAAGGAGACACACACCACACTTTCTTGATAACCTGCTAAAATGTACAGACAGGGGTACACATGGTGTTGTTTCCAAGTGATGCTCTCTTCGTTCTCTCTGTCTGTCACACACTCTCTCTGTCTGCCGGTCTTTGTTCCGTGCTGCGCTGAGCTGCTCCGAGCCGAACGGCGAGGAGGTGGTGGATGGTGAATACTCGCTCGCTCTACTTTCACACGGCCTCACGTTGCAGCCGCTGTTTTCTTTAATTAACCCGGGGAGAAAACAGCTGACAGGGTCAACACGTCGGTCCCGCGTGGATACCAACCCCACATACGCTTCCATTAGTTAGTGTTTTAAAAGGTCCTCCTCGCTGCCTGACGCTTTGGGGGGAGGAAGACAGAAAGAAAGAGAAAGTGTGTGTTTCATGTTAATGTGATGTGCCGCCACGTTGCCCTCTTTGTGTGAAAACCCTGTGGTTTTAATCTAGATCAAAACCTAGGGGATCGGAAGAGGAAATCACTACCTTCAAATCACCCCCTCTCCCCCTCACTCCCCCCTCGTCCCTCCCCAGGAGTTTCTCAGACACCCTGTCCCCTCTCTAACGGACACCTTCAGCCTCATGCTCTCAAGTCCTAATGAATGCCAGGGAAGAGAAGGAGAGAGAGACAGAGAAAGAGAGAGAGAGAAAGAGAGAGACAGACAGATGCACTGCGACTCAAAAGCTAAGCAACGAAATTGATTCGCTTAAAACCAGTGAAGCTTTTTCAAAGGTAAAGGTGTAATTCTCCCACTCTTCCCACACAGTAGGTCAGGTGATGACATGCAACATGAAGAGTAAAGGCCATGGGAGTATTTGAGAGCGTTTCAGTTGGGTTCTGATGTGTTCCAGTGGGTTCAGAGGGGCTTAACTAAAGAGAGAGGGGTTACGTGCCTTTAAAACACTCCCGAAGCCAAGTTCCTATTAACTCCAGGCTAAAGGGAGCGGATTGCGACATGGTTTGAGCTAATAAAATCCAGGGGAAAAAAATCAAGCCTGTGCTGGCCTGGTTACACATACCTAAAGACAATGTGAAAAGAAAATATCCTAGCCAGCACAGCACGTTTCTGGTCGGCACCATAGTGTGAAAGTGTGTCCCCTGGCAGTCAATACCAGAATGTCGGTCTGCCACTGGGTGGAAGTGGTACCATAGAAATAGAATTCTAATAGAGTAGAATATTGAATAGTTGTAGCAGTGGTACTCACAGGCCCTGTGCGTCCTCCACCTCTCTGAGCTGCTCTTTGACCGTCCTGTAGTTGGTCTGGACGAGACGCAGGCGCTCGTGGCGTTTCTCATGGGCCCTCCGCAGCTCCTCATTTTCCTCGGTCTGCCGCAAAGAGACATACAGGAGGTTACGTTACACAATGTGGCCACTTCACACATACAGTGGGGAGAACAAGTATTTGATACACTGCTGATTTTGCAGGTTTTCCTACTTACAAAGCATGTAGAGGTCTGTAATTTTTATCATAGGTACACTTCAACTGTGAGAGACGGAATCTAAAACAAAAATCCAGAAAATCACATTGTATGATTTTTCAGTAATTAATTTGCATTTTATTGCATGATATAAGTATTTGATACATCAGAAAAGCAGAACTTAATATTTGGTACAGAAACCTTTGTTTGCAATTACAGAGATCATACATTTCCTGCAGGTCTTGACCAGGTTTGCACACACTGCAGCAGGGATTTTGGCCCACTCCTCCATACAGACCTTCTCCAGATCCTTCAGGTTTCGGGGCTGTCGCTGGGCAATACGGACTTTCAGCTCCCTCCAAAGATTTTCTATTGGGTTCAGGTCTGGAGACTGGCTAGGCCACTCCAGGACCTTGAGATGCTTCTTACGGAGCCACTCCTTAGATGTCCTGGCTGTGTGTTTTGGGTCGTTGTCATGCTGGAAGACCCAGCCACGACCCATCTTCAATGCTCTTACTGAGAGAAGGAGGTTGTTGGCCAAGATCTCACGACACATGGCCCCATCCATCCTCCCCTCAATACGGTGCAGTCATCCTGTCCCCTTTGCAGAAAAGCATCCCCAAGGAATGATGTTTCCACCTCCATGCTTCACGGTTGGGATGGTGTTCTTGGGGTTGTACTCATCCTTCTTCTTCCTCCAAACACGGCGAGTGGAGTTTAGACCAAAAGTTCTATTTTTTGTCTCATCAGACCACATGACCTTCTCCCATTCCTCCTCTGGATCATCCAGATGGTCATTGGCAGACTTCAGACGGGCCTGGACATGCGCTTGGCTTGAGCAGGGGGACCTTGCGTGCGCTGCAGGATTTTAATCCATGACGGCGTAGTGTGTTACTAATGGTTTTCTTTGAGACTGTGGTCCCAGCTCTCTTCAGGTCATTGACCAGGTCCTGCCGTGTAGTTCTGGGCTGATCCCTCACCTTCCTCATGATCATTGATGCCTCACGAGGTGAGATCTTGCATGGAGCCCCAGACCGAGGGTGATTGACCGTCATCTTGAACTTCTTCCATTTTTCGAATAATTGCGCCAACAGTTGTTGCCTTCTCACCAAGCTGCTTGCCGATTGTCCTGTAGCCCATCCCAGCCTTGTGCAGGTCTACAATTTTATCCCTGATGTCCTTACACAGCTCTCTGGTCTTGGCCATTGTGGAGAGGTTGGAGTCTGTTTGATTGAGTGTGTGGACAGGTGTCTTTTATACAGGTAATGAGTTCAAACTGGTGCAGTTAATACAGGTAATGAGTGGAGAACAGGAGGGCTTCTTAAAGAAAAACGAACAGGTCTGTGAGAGCCGGAATTCTTACTGGTTTGTAGGTGATCAAATACTTATGTCATGCAATAAAATGCAAATTAATTTCTTAAAAATCATACAATGTGAACTTCTGGATTTTTGTTTTAGATTCTGTCTCTCACAGTTGAAGTGTACCTATGATAAAAATTACAGACCTCTACATGCTTTGTAAGTAGGAAAACCTGCAAAATCACAATGTGGCCACTTCACACATACAGGAGGTTACGTTAAACAATGTGGCCACTTCACACATACAGGAGGTTACATTACACAATGTGGCCACTTCACACATACAGGAGGTTACGATACACAATGTGGCCACTTCACACATACAGGAGGTTACGATACACAATGTGGCCACTTCACACATACAGGAGGTTACGATACACAATGTGGCCACTTCACACATACAGGAGGTTACGATACACAATGTAGAAACAGTGTAAATAATGTAATTACTGACAGTGTCAGTCTAGTATGGAACTGTACACCAGTTGAGGCTGGTGGGAGGAGCTATAGGAGGATGGGCTCATTGTAAAGGCTGGAATGGATTAAATGTTACGATATCAAACATATGGAAACCACGTTTGACACTCTTCCATTAATTCCATTCAAGCCATTACAATGAGTCCTCCTATAGCTCCCCCCACCAGCCTCCACTGCTGTACACCCCCCCCCCAGGTGTAACAAGGATGTGCTCCATTATTGAGGAAGCAACACCTCTCTCTGACATTACAGTTCCTCTCTTTCTCTCTGACATTACAGTTCCTCTCTGACATTACAGTTCCTCTCCTTCTCTCTGACATTACAGTTCCTCTCCTTCTCTCTGACATTACAGTTCCTCTCCTTCTCTCTGACATTACAGTTCCTCTCCTTCTCTCTGACATTACAGTCCCTCTCCTTCTCTCTGACATTACAGTTCCTCTCCTTCTCTCTGACATTACAGTTCCTCTCCTTCTCTCTGACATTACAGTCCCTCTCCTTCTCTCTGACATTACAGTTCCTCTCCTTCTCTCTGACATTACAGTTCCTCTCCTTCTCTCTGACATTACAGTTCCTCTCCTTCTCTCTGACATTACAGTTCCTCTCCTTCTCTCTGACATTACAGTTCCTCTCCTTCTCTCTGACATTACAGTTCCTCTCCTTCTCTCTGACATTACAGTTCCTCTCCTTCTCTCTGACATTACAGTTCCTCTCCTTCTCTCTGACATTACAGTTCCTCTCCTTCTCTCTGACATTACAGTTCCTCTCCTTCTCTCTGACATTACAGTTCCTCTCCTTCTCTCTGACAAGTGTTCCTCCAGCACCCGAGGAACGTTACAGGTACAGCATTAACATGGTCAAGTCAACCGGGAGTGAGAGAGAGAGCACTTTGAACCCTCTTCACACTACCCTCACCCCTCCTTAACCCCCTCTCCCCTCAGCGGGGTACCAGTCATTGACTGGGGTCACCACCCAATTGGAGCGGCAATGACCCACTATAAAAATGTAAAAAAGATTACAAGGTGGGACTTTCAGGGGAGAGGAGGAGGAGAACATCTAGATGTTCCTGACAGGAGCATCTTTATTATTCTGACCTTAACAGAGCGGAAGGAGAGGAGAAAACACTTTAAAACAGGCGGGCTAGGGAGGGAGAAGAGGAGGACAGGAGAGAGACAGAGACAGAGACAGAGACAGAGACAGAGAGAGAAAGAATAAGAGAGAGAGAGAGAGAGAGAGAGAGAGAATGAGAGAGAGAGAATGAGAGAGAGAGAGAGCGAGAGAGAGAATGAGAGAGAGAGAGAGAGGGAGAGAATGAGAGAGAGAGACAGAGACAGAGACAGAGAGAGAGAGAGACAGAGACAGAGACAGAGACAGAGACAGAGACAGAGAGACAGAGACAATGAGGGAGAGAGAGAGAAGAGACAGAGAGAGAAGAGAGAGACGGAGAGAATGAGAGAGAGAGAGAGAGAGAGAGAGAGAGAGAGAGAGAGAGAGAGATACACAGAGAGAGAGAGAGAAGAGAGAGAAGAGACAGAGCGAGAGAGAGCGAGCGAGAGAGAGCGAGAGAGAGAGAGAGAGAGAGATAGAGAGAGAGAGCGAGAGAGAAAGAGAGAGAGAGAGAGAGAGACAGTAAAGCAGGTTTCTGCTTGAGTGGCCAGGCAGGGCTGGGGAGATTTCTTGTCGAGCGCCTTTTGAAGGGAAGAGCTTGTTTACTGCTGATATGACACGGCTGCCCTGCAGAGAAGGAAATGTGAGCTCTGAACCCTGTTATTATTAACAAGGACAAAGAGAACAGAGAGAGGAGCGGGAGTGGCAGCACAGACACACACACACACACACTCAGAGACAGACACACACACACTTTCGCTTTCTCTCTCAAACACACACACACACAGAGACACACACACACACACACACACACACACACACACTGCACTCCACCGATGTGACAAGTATGGATTTTTGTGTACTGGTGAGAGATATTCACAGAGGACATCCGTTACACAGGCCCCCTTTACAACACAAAGCCCCCCAAACAAACACAGCCTGGGATTCTGCCTCTAATGAAAGGAGAGAGAACCAGACACACCACACACACACACACAGAGAGAGAGAGTCCTGACTGATTGATTGCAGAGGGGCTCTGGTCAGAGTGGCAGGGCATTAGCCACATCATTGCTTCCCAGGCCCCTTAGAGCTCCCACTGGGCCTCGGCCCCAACCCTGGTCATCACAGATCACACTTCAACCCCACCACCAGCAATCAATACTCCACAACACAACACACAGCCTGCCCTGGGTACACTGGCCCGAGACCCTAATCATCCAGCATGTATGTTCTCAAGCTCAAAAATAATTTGGTGTCTCTCAGACCTCAGAGAGAGAGAGACAGTGCTGTTGTCTTGGAAGTGGCAAGTTTGTACAACGTTCATTAAATAAATAAAAATAGTTTGTTAGGATCCCCTACCGTTCAGTCCAGTTCAGCATTTAACTGATAAAATCACACTGGGTACACAGTAGAAATGGTGTGCCCAATATAATGGGGTCCGTGGATGTCTAATCTAAGACAAGGGTTGTTGAATTACCACTCGCCACACCCACACACGTTTGTTTTGCATCTTTGTGGGGACCAAACAATTGATTCCCATTCAAAATCCTATTTTCCCTAAACCTAACCCCTATTCCTAAACCTAACTCCTA
The DNA here is from genome assembly GCF_020615455.1 of Coregonus clupeaformis. Classification (NCBI taxonomy): domain Eukaryota; kingdom Metazoa; phylum Chordata; class Actinopteri; order Salmoniformes; family Salmonidae; genus Coregonus; species Coregonus clupeaformis. The sequence continues at coordinate 62,772,322 of NC_059206.1, forward strand.
ACCCTAACTGTAACCTTAACCTAACCATAAAACAGCCTTTTTCCTTGTGGGGACCGGCAAAATGTCCCCACTTGTCCAAATGTTCCTTGTTTTACTATCCTTGTGAGGACTTCTGGTCCCCACAAGGATAGTAAAACCAGAAACACACACACAACTCAGTTAAACGCCTCTCAGTCCGCACTACAGACATGTAAATGGCACCATTAAATAACACACCCATGCGTATCATGAGCCATTAGCATCAGGCTGAGTGTCGGTCTAGTGTGTGATGTAATAGGGACACTTTAAACCTGACACCAAAATAACTGCTCATATCCCTGGCTGAGTAAAGAGACATGCCCTCCATATATCTCTGGTGGACGGACTGTGAAAGGGTGGGAGCCTCTGGAGGGATGGGGGGGGGGGAGAGAGAGAGAGAGAGAGAGAGAGAGAGATAGAGAGAGAGAGAGAAAGAGGTGAAAACAGAGATGAAGAGAGAGAAATAAGAGGGGAGAAATAATAATAGCACAAGAGAGAAATAAGAAAGCGAGAGAGAGGGAGGAAGAAGAGAGAGACCGCAGAACAGAGGAGAGTGTGAAGGTTAAAAGAGCGATGGAGCTGATTGGTTTATGGGGAGAGTCCAAGTCCTGCCACATCCTCTCCTCTCCTGCTGCTTCATTGCCCACACAGACGCTCAGCGGTCGTGTGCATCAGTGTGTGTGTGTGTGTCAGTGTGTGTGTGTGTATGTATCAGTGTATGTGTGTGTGTGTGTGTGTGGCACACCGTTAGGAAAGGTCAGAGAGGAAGCAGTTGTAACAGCGGTGCAATTGAGCCCCTTAGAGACCATCAGCCTTCCCTGACGCTGGACCACAGGGAGAGACAGAGAGAGAGTATCTGCTATCCCCTCCACTCACCTCTTATCAGGGGCAATTCACTCTGCTGGCCTCTCCAACACACAGCAATCATATTGCAGAGATACTGTACCGACCCGCTGCTCTTAAGTTACTATAAAGGGATACTCTGTTGTTACAAAACCCAAGATGCTCATCATTTTTAAGAGTTGAGACTGAGAATGTCACAGGTTTCGAGACAAGTCTAACACATGATAGCCAGACACTGATGTGTGGTTGAAAGCTGGGGGCAGTCAGTCAGAACATACATGTGGGAGTCAGTCACTCTGCTGCTGCTGCAGCAGCCAGCCAGCCAGGCAGCCAGCCAGGCAGCCAGCCAGCCAGGCAGCCAGCCAGGCAGCCAGCCAGTCACATCTCCATCTCCTTTTCAGAGGCATTATTACCTCTCTGAGTGGTGATTACAGATGGTCATAATTGAGCCATCAGGAGAAGGCACTGATGAGAGGGGGAACCAGGGGGCTGATGGGAGATATGGGACCCGCGCAGGCAGATGCTTGACAGTGCTCCCTCGTCCTATCGGCGCGCTAGCTAACTTGCAGTAGTGTGTCGTGGCTGGCGACAGAGCGGTGACATTCACACATGACGGCCTGTCTGTCTCTGAATGGGGCTGATGATGAGAATGAGGTCATACCAATACACACAGGAAACAGAACATAGGTACATCTCACCTGGACACACACACTACTCAATGTGCTGGAAAGCATTAGGAGGAGGGAGAGAGAGGAGGGACGAGGGAGTAGAGAGAGAGGAAATGGGGAGAGAACAGGGGGGAAAGAGAGAGAATTTAGACTAAAGAGATTGAAAAGAGAGAGAAACTGACAGAGAGAGAGAGAGAGAGACACACAGAGAGAGACAGACACAGATAGAGAGACACAGAGAGAGAGAGAGAGAGAGAGAGAGAGAGAGAGAGAGAGAGACAGAGAGAGACAGACAGAGACAGAAACAGAGAGAGAGAGAGAGACACAGAGAGAGACACAGAGAGAGAAAGATAGAGACACAGAGAGAGACAAAGAGAGACAAAGAGAGAGAGAGAGTGAGTGTGTAGTGTAGAGGTCAGTGAGGTTTGTACCTTCAGTCTGAGCAGCTCCTCTAGGTCATGAATCCTCTTTTCCACTTTTCTTTCCGTCTCCACGCTGCTCGCCAAGGACAAGGACCTGGACCGCTGCACCGGTGCACTCTGGGGGATGTAGTCATTCAATCAGAGAGAGAGAGAGAGAGGCAGGGGTGTTCGGCTACGCGCTTGAGCAGGCTTTAGCATCACATTACAGAGACAACTAGTGCTCAATTAACAGCTGCACAACGGCTGTGTGAATACCAATAACGCATTATATATGTTCATTTCACTTTTCCCTTACGTGAAGAAGACACAGATACACACACAAGCAAGTAAGCACACACACACACCATCTCTCCCCTCACACACACACACACACAGAACACAAAAAAAACAAATAGGCTACCAGAGGAATAAGCAAGCATTGCTCCACACACTGTACCACACGGAGCTCCAAAGGTTTCTCCCCGCCACTGGCTAATGAGTATGTTCATTTACATTTACATTGTTTCTTTGACTATAATGACGTCCCATTAGGGGACACTAAAGGGCTATAGATTCCGGGCTGCGCCGGGCTTCATTACCAAAAGGTGGGCAGAGGGGCCCCTTTAATTGCTCTATGAGGACCCCGAGGTTACACTTGATAGGACAACTGCCTGGTAGAAACTGCTGGAGAGAGGAAAAAGAAAGCTGCTTTCTCGCTCCTCCTTGAGAACAAGAAGCACTCTCCGGTCCTGCGTGTGTGTGTGTGTGTGTGTGTGTGTGTGTGTGTGTGTGTGTCTTTCCTGTAAAAATAAATAAATAAAGAAGCCATGGGAACAATATGCTGTTGGAATATGAATACGGAGAGATGAGGATAGGAACTCCTGTGGTGGGAGTGTTGAGCTGACCAGATGGCGGCTAAAATATGCAACGTGACTAAATGCGCCGATGCTTCTTTAGTCTAGAGATTTGGCGGTAGCAAGAGTTTATGGGGAAGACGGAGGGACGGCAAGTCGGCTGACCCAAAAAGGAAAAAAGTGACATTGAAGGGCTACCAGAGGCCTTGTGCCAACTAGATCTATTAAAGCTTTACAACATTTCTCATTTGAACCTCATGGATTATATCAAACATTAGGAACACCTTGCTAATATTGAGTTGCACCCCCTTTGCCCTCAGAACAGCCTCAATTTGTCGGGGCATGGACTCTACAAGGTGTCGAAACCGTTCCACAGGGATGCTGGCCCTTGTTGACTCCAATGCTTCCCACAGTTGTGTCAAGTTGGATGGATGTTCTTTGGGTGGTGGACCATTCTTGATAAACACAGGAAACTGTTGAGCGTGATAAACCCAGCAGCGTTGCAGTTCTTGACACAAACCTGTGCACCTGGCACCTACTACCATACCCTGTTCAAAGGCACTTAAATATTTTGTCTTGCCCATTCACCCTTTGAATGGCACACATACACAATCTATGTCTCAATTGTCTCAAAGCTTAAAAATCCTTCTTTAACTGGTCTCCTCCCCTTCATCTACACTGAATGAAGTGGATTTAACAAGTGACATCAATAAGGGATCATAGCTTTCACCTGGTCAGTCTGTCATGGAAAGAGCAGGTGTTCCTAATGTTTTGACCACTCACTATCTACTGCTGTGACAAATACTTTCCTCCTGGGTGTCAACGATCTTCAATTCAATTCATTTTTAAAATAATGTTTTTTTTACTCCACCAGCAGTCCTGGCTGTGGGACAGCCCTTCTGCCATCTCTGTTCCAGCTCTGTCTTAATTACCTCTATGGTTAGTCATTAGTAGATGGATCTGCATATTACTGACGTTTTGGCTTGGCTGGCGTCGTTGTGTGTGGGGGGGTATAGTGTGTGTGTGTGTGTGTGTGTGTGTGTGTGTGTGTGTGTGTGTATAAAGGCAGAGGCCTATTAGATCTGGCTGCCAGGATACAAGACATGGGAAGAATGTTGCACTGCCCTCACTAACACTTGGCTGTAGAGAGGAGACACTATGTGTGGAATGATCATTTCTGATCAAGCACTAATCATAAGAGGTTTGAATTATCTTTCAGGTGTTATCAAACGATATACCCTTAATCAAAATCAAAATAAAGCTGGAGACAGAAATTCCACCTGGACTGAAATTGAAGTCTCATAATATTCATGTTTGTGCTGCCATGCATGGCATAAAAGCAGACAAAGATAGCTAGAGAACATCAATTTGCATCACGTGTAAAAGACACAAACATATTAGAGTGAATAGACAGTGAAGGACTTGACAGAGGGACACACAGTGATCGATGAAAGGCTGTGGGTGCAGATGCTCCCCTCGTCCAGTTGGACAGCCGCGTCTGCCGTCTGTCCTGCAACAGGTCCAGAGGACAGACGTGTGTGTGTGTGTACTACGAAACGACTTGTTATGGAGGACGACGTCGTTATCTCTAATGCTGGGCCAGCCACAACTCGTGCCCGAGCCGTCGACACACACACACACACACACACAAACAGCCTGAGGACAAAACAAAAAGGCGAAGGCGTAAGGAAGATGAAGATGCGCCCTCGTGTCGACTCGACAGCTGGCTAGGGGCCATGACCTGCCCTGTGCCACACACCCCGTAATGGCTCCACAAACAAGAGAGAGGGAGGCAGAGAGAGAAAGTAGAGAAAGAGAGAGAGATACGTTACCAGACGGAGATGGAGTAAGAGAAAAAAAGTGTGTTCTTTCCTGAAGGGTTGATGACCCCAGCTCCATATTGGAGAGGCACCCCCCCCCCACCCCACCCCACCCCTCCCTCCACTCTCTCCATCTCCCTGTGAGTGGAAGAGAGACTGGTGGGGTCACACTGTCATCAATGGAGTTCTTTATGATGGCAGCACTGTGTCATGTGTGTAGCAGCGCCAGCCAGGGCTCTCAAAGCACGACTTGTTCAGGACCCGGGTGATGTGAATGGGATATATTGTAAGCTACACACAAACACGCGCCCCTACACACACACACACACACACACACACGGGCACATACACACACCCACAGCTATATGGGCCATTGAAAAGACCCACTCGGTGCTTTTCAGGATGCAAAAAAAAAAGCAAAAAGGTACTAAAAGGTTTTAAAAGGACATTAAGAATCATTTAGAAACATGTACTGTAAGAGGAGCAAGGAAGAACCAGGAGAGTGATGTACATAAACTAACACACAAGACATGCTAAAGTCCAGCCCCTATAATGGGTTGGACTGATATGGACTGGAGGCTGACAAATAAAAAGCGTGTGATGTGGGCAGAGCGGCTGAAGGTCGTGTGTGAACGCTGGCCAGTGTGTGAGTGTGTGTCAGTGTGTGTGGTGTGTGCGTGCGCCTTGTGTGTGTGTCAGGGTCAGTAATTCCTCCAGTGTCAGATCAGATAAGGTTCTAGGCCTAGGCCTCTGTCCAGGTGGGGTGAAGAGGAGAGGGTCTGACTAATGGAATTTCTGTGTCATCTCTGTAGCTGGGTGTTAACATCACACAGCCAGGTGCATAACAGGAGACTCTAGCAGACAGGAGCCCCGGGATAGAGACAGACCGGTACTGCTGAGACCGCTATGGTATGTATGCTGTAGGACTCTCTCTCTAAAGAGATGTCAGTGATGTTTTGGCCTGTATTAATGTAATAAAGCCTAAGCAAAAGTTATATATTTTTTCTACCTACAAAGTCCTTAACAAAAAGGTCTGACAATGTGTGTCCGTACGGCAGATTTGGAGTGTTATCTAAAAACATATTAGTCAACATAGTGAGTGGTTGGAACTTGAATGATCAAAAGCCTAATGTGGTAAATCAGCCAGTGCCTGAGCCCCAGGCATGCATGAAACCCGCAGCACACGCCGGCCCGGGTCCAGCCAGCCACGGCAGGAGAGGTGGGGTGAAGGGAGGTGGGGGGCCAGGTCTACGGCTGCCAGAATGGTTCAAATCAATCACATGATTCCCATGACTCGCTGCAACTGGCCCCCATCTCCCCAGTAGCCATCTCCTACCTGACTGGGGTGAGTCTCTGAGGTGACTGGGGTAGTGTGTGTGTGCGCGTCTGCATTGTAGCTGACCTACCTGCCGTCTCCCAGTGCGTTGGCCCCTGGAGGGGCTGAGGGCCAGCGGTGTGCCTGGGGCCCCCGGGGGCTCCTCTGGGGCTGGGCTACAGGTTGAGGTTGAGGCTGGGGCATCCTCCTCTCCACTGGGCTCCTGATCTGGAGAGTCATACAGAGTCTGCTCCTGTAAAAGACCAAGCACATCCACATGATCCACCGCACTAGACACAGACACTCAGATAAGGTGACAGAAATAAAACAAGTATTTGACAATAGCATTCCAGACTGTGTGGGGGGACCCAGCAGCGCAGCACACCTCTGGGAAAGGGGAAAGTTGTATTCATTATTTTTTAAATGCAAACCAATTTGTAAATTTCAGTTTACAGGCCTTGATTTGAATTTGAGATAAAATAAATAGTATGAAAGAACCGTGAAAAGTTCAAACTAATCCTCAACTAAACCCTGATCTTAGACTTGAGCCTGACGCTGTACCTTAGTCATAACCTACACCTCAGCCTGATGGTTACAGTAAACATCCAGACGCATGAAAGCTGGGAACTGGAAGCTCCAACGAGGAGGACAGGACAGCTGTCTAAACTCAACTCCAGCCGTGAGAGACATTCCTTATCAAGGCCCCATCTATTTATCACCACCTAGCAGCCCAGTCAATTAACGCTCCCCAACACACCACGGCAACCCGCCACACATCCCCCCCACATTACAGGACCACCGAAACAAAGCAGGGAGACAAGGGCGAATGGGAGTGTATGTGAGCGTGTGCAGGAGGCTAGGAGGCACAGCCCCACGGCCGCCCAGAGAGGAAACAGAGGGGATGATGGATGGACAGATGTCACTGGCCAGATTGTCCCCTTAGTGTGATGGGAGAGGGAGGGGAGGAGGAGGAAGAGGGGGGTTCAGACTTATTATTAGGTGATAAGTGTGACACTGAGGAACATGTTTACAATATAAGACATTTAGAAAAGCCCATCTATACAGATCCTTGTTTATTCAGTGTTTGTACCCGTCCCGGTCCCTATTCAAATAAAGAAATATGCATATGCAGTAGCACTAACTACATTGACAGAAATTATAAAAGTGTATTAGGTAAGCTGTAACCGTAGCTACTGTAACATCAACACTTCCTGTTACCTAACAGTGTATTATAATCCAGTTCTTTATGTGACCTCAAAGAAAGCATTATCTTGCCCCCACTTTTCTCCTCGTCATGTGTTTTACCTCCCTGGTGTCACAGAGAGCTCATAGGGCCAGTGTGTGTGTGTGCGCGGTGTGTGGAGATAAGGACAGTCCTCGGGGACAGTGGTTTATATGCAGAGGCTGCGTGGGCTTTCTTTCTCACACACAATTAATGATGAGGGACATGGCCTTAACATAACAGGCAGGTGGAACACACATAATTTGCAAATAAATTCATTAAAAATCCTACAATGTGATTTTCTGGATTTTTTTTCCTTAATTTGTCTGTCATAGTTGACGTGTACCTATGATGAAAATTACAGGCCTCTCTCATCTTTTTAAGTGGGAGAACTTGCACAATTGGTGGCTGACTAAATCCTTTTTTCCCCCCACTGTACACACACACACTGTCACGATCGTTGGTTAGAGATGAGGACCAAGGCGCAGCGTTGAAGGTGAACATATCTTTTTATTACTGATCACACGATCAAAACAATAAGCGATAGCGTAGCGTCTACAGTTTAACACAAACCGAAATGAACAAGAAACCACAAACACAAAGTGAAAGACAGACAGTTAAATATGGCTCCCAATCAGAGACACCCAGCTGACACTCGTTGCCTCTGATTGAGTCACTCACCAACATAGAAAATCAAACATGGACTTACACACCCTGGCTCAACATAACATAGTCCCAGAGCCAGGGCGTGACAATACCCCAAAGCGCGGACTCCGGCCGCGCCAAACTTCCACAACAGGGGAGGGACCGGGTGGGCACTCCCGCCTGGCGCCGGATCCGGCTCGGAACGCCCCAGGCACGGGTTGTGCTGACTGGCGACGCCTACACCCCTGGCTTGATGCGTGGAGGAGGGCGGGCGGACCGGGCTGGCGAAGCGCACCCCTGACTTGGTGCGGGGGCGGAATAAGGCGGACCGGGGCGGCGGCGCGCACCACTGACCTGTGCGGGGAGCTGGGCGCCGGGCCGGACCGGGCTGGCGGCGCGCACCACAGACTTGGTGCGGAGAGCAGGAGCGGGCCGGACAGGGCTGGCGAGCGCACCATAGGCTTGTGCGGAGACGGCAGGGCCGGCCGGACCCGCACACCACTGGCTTGTGGGGAAGCTTGGATGGGCGGACTGGGCTGGCGGCGCCACCACAGACTTGGTGGGAGCGCAGAGGCGGGCTGGGTGTCGGCGCTACCCGTAGGTTTGGTGCGGAGCAGGAAGACCGGACCGTGTGGGAACACACACCACTGGCTCTACCCCCGGGATCTGGGCGGGCCGGACCGGACTGGCAACACGCGCCAGTACCTCTCGCCGTGCCTCTACACCCTCCATCCCCTCTTCTACCAGTAGCCCCCGTAACCTGGCGGCCTCCTCTGCAACCCCCGCTGGAGCTCCTCGCGGCCTCCTGCTGCCCCGGCGTCGTGAGGCCCCCTAAAAATTTTCAGGGGGTCTCTCCTCCCCGTGGGCCAGGCCTCCATCATTCTCGCCAGACTCTCCACCCCACTGCTCCAAGCTCCAGCCTCTCTCCTCTTCTCTTGGCTTGGCCCAGTCGAGACTCCTACTCAACTGCTCCCAAGTCCTTCCTCTCTCTTCTTCATGCTGCTTGGTCCTGTTATGGTGGTTTCTTCTGTCACGATCGTTGGTTAGAGATGAGGACCAAGGCGCAGCGTTGAAGGTGAACATATCTTTTTATTACTGATCACCACGATCAAAACAATAAGCGATAGCGTGGCGTCTACAGTTTAACACAAACCGAAATGAACAAGAAACCACAAACACAAAGTGAAAGACAGACAGTTAAATATGGCTCCCAATCAGAGACACCCAGCTGACACTCGTTGCCTCTGATTGGGAGTCACTCAGCCCAACATAGAAAATCAAACATAGAATTACACACCCTGGCTCAACATAACATAGTCCCCAGAGCCAGGGCGTGACACACACACACACACACACACACACACACAAAACCTTAAACATATGCAACCATACTGTGCGTTGCCACCTCTCCCCTCATCCTTGACGACCCTATAGAAAACGGTGAGCAATAAATTATACATTCAGCTAGCCCTACAGTGCTATACCTACCACTTCCTTCCAAACCAGGCGCGAACACACATGCCACATTCCATGATAGCGTATAATTACTGCCGACTGACAAGTAGGGCCTTGGCACCTGTGTGTGTGTGTGTGTGTGTGTGTTTTCTAGGATCACAGGTAATGAAAGAAACAACACCAGAGCTGTCGTCACCTCTCGATGTTTCCTGATCACATCATCGAGTTGCAGCCTTGTTGTGAGGTCGCTTAGCATCTGGGTGTGACCTTGTTAACTGTCAGGGTAATTCACTTTAACCAACGGGGAGCGGGGATGATAAATTATTAGCGGTGTAAGATTTTGTTCACATTTTATTAAATTGGCCTGTCAGAAGGGGTCGGCCAAATTATCTAGGGCCTCGTTTATTGGAGGCTGGCCATATTGCTGCATCTGTTACAATTATTTATAATTTCTAGCTCAGTTGGACGAAGAAAAAAGAAGAAGAACCAACCAGAGTTTTTTCGGTCGGCATCGGCCACGTAAAGCAATTTACAAATTATCTGATGAGGGACTGTTTTAGTTCTTTCCCCCCTCGTTTTGTAAGCCAGAGCAGAAGAGAACGGGGGAGGGCGGGAGGGATGAGAGGAGGAGGGAGGGGAGAGAGAGAGGGGCGCTGTAATTACCGAACACGATTAGGTTCTTCTGGGAACTTATCTGGCGCTCGTGGCCCTGGTAAGATGCGGCAGGAACATATGGAGGAGGCTTGTGATTGTGCTCCCTGAAGCTCGTGACCCGTCTGCTGCTGAGCCCTTCAGCTGAATTTAAATGAGCAGCTCCATGGCTAATGTTCTACACATGCACCATTTATGCCACAAAACAAATCTGATCACTGTTAATTATGGAGCAGCTATAATCAGGGCAGGCCCAACCTCACATCTGTGGCAACGCCGGGGTCTCTCTGTCTGTGTCTCTGATGCTGTTGGAGAGGTAGGCTAGGGTAACGAATGGACGGGGCAGGGGGGTGTTTGTGTAACCCCCCAGTTCAGATGCAGTGGGTTGTGTTAGTCTGGATGATGGCCCCTTCAGTGGAAGTGTGTTGTGCTGGGGGTGATGGAGGACCTAATGGAAGGACAAGGCAGGGGCAGTGTGTGTGTGTGTGTGCGTGCGTGCGTGAGTGTGCGTGTGTGCGTGCGGCTGGGTCCTCCCACACAGTCTGTCTGACCTGTGTGCCTGCAGCACATGGCTGTGGTTGGTTAATGAGGAGAGCTGCAGTACACAGGGATCCCTTCTAATGAGACCACTTGAGCTATTAAAACACAACAGTCCATGTTGAGTCCATGTCATTACTGTCTCAGGCCTAATATATGGCCTCTCATCTGCTGCCAGACAGGGAGCCCTGACACTGGGTGGTTCACTTGGTAAGAGCGTGGCACTAGCAACGCCAGAGTCGTGGGTTCGATTCCCACGGGGGTCACACACAGTACAACAAAAATTCATTATGACACAAAGAATCAAGTCAAAGTCATTAAATGATGGAGAATCTGAGAACATTGAAAAACATGGCTCTTTGTAAATGCATGTCTCTATACTGTAGGTTGTAACAACATGGCTTTCACTCCTCATCTCGCAGAAGTTTCACTCTATTGCTCTGCCTTCCATTAGCAGTGGTGGAATAAGTACCCAATTTCCATACTTGAGTAAAAGTAAAAGATACCTTAATAGAAAATGTGTCAAGTAAAAGTGAAAGTCACCCAGTAAATACTACTTGAGTAAAAGTCTAAAAGTATTTGGTTTTAAATATACTTAAGTATCAAAAGTAAATGTAATTGCCAAAATATACAAAAGTATCAAAAGTAAAAGTAAAAATCATTTCAAATTCCTTATATTAAGCAAACCAGACGGCACGATTTTCTTGTTTTTTTTATTTACGGATAGCCAGGGGCACACTCCAACACACAGACATAATTTAGAAACAAAGCATTTGTGTTTCGTGAGTCCGCCAGATCAGAGGCAGTAGGGATGACCAGGGATGGTCTCTTGATAAGTGTGTGAATTGGACCATTTTCCTGTCCTGCTAAGCATTCAAAATGTAAAAAGTACTTTTGGGTGTCAGGGAAAATGTATGGAGTAAAGAGTACATTATCTCTTTAAGAATGTAGTGAAGTAAAAGTAAAAGTAGTCAAAAATATAAATAGTAAAGTAAAGTACAGATACCCACCAAAAATACTTAAGTATTACTTTAAAGTATTTTTACACCACTGTCCATTAGGCTACATTTTCTATACATTTTTAGAGTGTTGTGATTTAAATTGATTAAGTTCCTTAGTTAGAATTACAATACATTCTAACCTGACATCAGGACTTCATCTTCCATCAACCTGCTTCTGTAGCGTTCCGATTTCATAGATCCTATCTGAGAACCAACTATTAATGCTTCCCCCTCTGAGACGACGTCCACCATTCGTCCATCACACCACCACTAACATAAAAAATAAAAATAAACTTCCGTTCTTCACTAGGTCTATAACTCCACAGGAGATCCAGGGGTGTGTAATGTAGGATGATCAAAAGCAGCACCTCTCCTCATCCAAACCTGACCCTGGCGGAACAGAGCGGCAGGCGTGTGGGGAGTGATACTTTAATTACACATCTGACAGACAGCGCCTGATTCACTAACACTAAACAAGGATTAGATGGAGGCAGATGTTATAGGAAGAACCATGGCTATATAGCTGAGGGAAAGGTGGGAAGTCTCTGGGCAACTACCGTACCTTTTATTTAGCGAGAAGAAAATAGGCAAATAAGAAAGAGAGAAAAAGTTTTGTTAACGGGGGGCGATGGATGTGGTGCCTGGCTTTCAAAGTTTCATTCAGCATTTCATTATGTTTGCACTATGTGTTGATGCGGTACAGTCACACGTACTAGGACCCTTCTGCTTCCCATCAGTGTGTCTGATGAAGAACAAAAAAGGATGCAAGGCTAAATAGCACCCTATGCTCTTTAGAGTGGCAACAAGTAGTGCACTATATGGGAATAGAGGGCCAAGTTCCAGTTGACGAAAAGGACAAAACCCCCTCTTCAATCTAGCCCCAACTTCATCGGACTGACTGAGAGCCTCATCTTCACACCTCTCATTTCCAACGCTGATGAAGGGCTTTGCAAGTGAGCTCTGGTTTGAACAGCTGCCCACACAATTAAGAACTCACCATTCATTTAGATGGCCGTCCAGAAAAGCCTGAGGTCTGCTATGTATTATAATGTGGGTTCTACTAATCACTTCTTTACTGTAGCCAGCCAGAGAAACAGTAGCTAGCTACCCTGTGTACAATGCAGTGACAGTATGGGCTGATTGGGCTACGGCTAGCTAGGCTACAAAACTCTGCTGGTGGCCACTGATCACTTGTGGGGGTTCCCCAGTCTCCTTGGTTGCGGTGGCAGCCGCCAATCTGGCAACCGCTCGATCCAACCTGGCAACCCATCATCCAGGCTGGTGTGTGGCTGAGCTGAGTCACCTGGGCTGCTGGGTGGTCAGAGCACAGCCAGGCCCTTCAGGCTGAATAGAGGAACAGGGCACAAGGCCATCTTCTAGACTCTGTGGAGACCTGTCTCTGTCTGTCTGCAGTGTACTCACTCACTCACTCACTCACATAAAAGCACAAAGGCATCCAACTATCTACATGCATGGCTAACAAGGAACTAGCTAGCTCGATGTGAGGAACTCTCACAAGTATACAACTATGGTACAAGAGGATGTTTATCTAGGAAATTAAATTTCACCCACTTCCCTCTTGCCAACTCCAAATCATTTACACAACTTTCCAGTACAAATGTGTAGATGAAGGTACCAAAGGTGCTACAGTAGCTATAGAAACTAGACAAGATGGAAGTCAAGATTGACATAGTCTGACTACTAGACAGACTGATTCCTATTCAGACGACCTGCTTCAGTCTAAATCACAGAGGCAGCTTTGAGCGGGCTGTAAAGTGTTAACTCCACTTCAGACATGGAGACAGAAGACAGACACTAGATCTCTAGCAGAGCATGGCAACATAACACACAGTAGGTGTTTTCTCACCTCCTTCACCCCCTTCCTCTTCCTCAGAGAGTGGTGTTCAAAGCAGTCACTCTTCCCTCTCTTTCCCCGCATTCAAATGAGCGTGGCGGTAGCTACGTCTCCCCACGCCCGGCGCTCCCCCAGCGATCAGCACTTTGATCATCTCCAACGGGTAACTTCCAAACATTTAAAATTAAAATACATCTCAGGCTAACAACCTGTGCATTAGAATTTAACAGGTGTTCGGCGAGAGGAAGTCGTTATGGAATTTGCTATTATGCTGGAATACACACGCGCCCTGTCAGTGCAATTATAGCCTGGGAAACGGAGAAGCCTCTCCCTCCTGACTGGCTGGGATACCTTGGGATGATAACCTGATCTGTTCACTTTGATGTCAGTAGGTAAGGAAAGTTATGAGACAAAGCAGCCCAGGAGCCGGCTACATGTGCTCTGGGTAAACACAATTTAATATTGATGCCACGCATCGGTTTTTACCCATAAGGCATGTGTGTGATTAGAGCTCGTTGGATGCCCAAAATATATGTGATCTGAGTTTCTTATGATGGAGGACGGATGGATGGATGCTGATTGGGGTGGAAGAATGAGAGACAGGGGTGTCTGCCTTGTATTGGTGGTGGCAGAAAGAACACACACACACACACACACACACAACACACACTAAGACTTGTAACACACGCAAAAACACTCAGTTATAAACATGCATACACACACACACACACTACACACTACACACACTACACACCCGCCTGGAACGCGGCTCCTCAAGAATGTAGTATTAATTACTGGGGTAACACTGCATAGCTGTACTTAATTGCTCGCTAATTGATCCATTTATATTTCAACATTCATTCGGCTGAATTAATAGGGTTAAGTGAGACAGAGGCAATTGTAACTCACTTAACATTTGCACTGATATCTTTTGACTTCCTGTCCGGGGCGATGCTATCTGGAGGATTACCACCCGTCAAATTAGACAAACACAATCAATTTGTAAATCAGCGAATAGCAAACCGTTCTGCCCGGTGTAAGAGCTCTCAGATCAGGACCTGTATGAATAACGTATCTCTGCGTAGGAGTGCTGATCTAGGATCAGTTTTACCTTTAGATTATAAATCATTAAGAATACATGGCCAGGGTGGACCTGATTTTAGATCAGCAATACGACACTCTGATATAGTCTTGCTACTGTTGTGGATCTACGGACTGTGACTGACCATGTGTGGTCTAACCAATAGGGAGGATCACTCATAAACGCATCATTACAAGATATTAAGGGCTACTTTAGTTGATGGAGCTGGACAGACAGACACCATCTTGTTACTCTCTACCCTCTGGGTGTGACTAGAGAACAAGAGGGGAGACCCCATCAATCCTCAACACCATTACCCATCTCCAATTAAACCTGGACCTCCAGGGACGGAGAGGAACATCAAAATGGATGCTGCTTCTAAGGTTCTATCACCTGAAGAGAATTTTCAATTGAGTCCCAGTCTAGATAGAGAGACGTAGGAGAGAGAGGGAGAGACGTAGGAGAGAGAGGGAGAGACGTAGGAGAGAGAGAGAGAGGCGTGGGAAAAAGAGAGGTGGGAGAGAGAGAGAGGGGCGTGAGGAAAGAGAGAGAGGCGTGGGAAGAGAGAGAGGCGTGGGAGAGAAAAAAAGGGGCGTGGGAGAGAGAGGCGTGGGAAAGAAGGCGTGGGGAAAAGAGAGAGAGAGAGAGAGAGAGAGCCCCAAGAGTGGAAAGAGATCAAAGCTACATGAAAGACACTGACATTGGGCTTTAACAGTGAAGGGAGGATCAGAAGATGGAGTGGTGGCCTGGAGACATGATATCAAGCCAAGTGCCTGATAAGAGTCTCTCTGTCTCTAAAGACCATCACCACCACCACCAGGGGCCTATTAACACCCACACCCTCCTCTCTCCCTGCCAGGCCGGACAATAATTAGACACTGGTTGAATGTCGGGGTCGGAGGTTAGATGTATGTCTATATCAAGGGTGGTGTAAGTCCTGGACCTTTATAAACAGCTTAGGCGTGACATCGGGCATAATAAACATTCATTATTTCATCAGACAGTACTTAAAGTGTGAAAGTGCATGCAGTGGCGCGCATAAACACACACACACACACAGATCTGTCTGCAATTAAAAACTTCTGCAGTAGACAATATGGCCACTCAGTTCACTGCCTCTGGCTGTACAGCACTCTCAATATAATCCCTGAGATAGGGAAAAAACTGGAGTGTGACGCAAAATGTCTTCAACTTGCCTCTAGCTCAAACAGCTCACCTCAAAGTGTTTCGAGTTGGTCTGCCTGGCTAGGGGACCGGCTGGGGCCATGGTCTGTGGAGGCTGCTGCTGATTGTGTGTCTGTTGTTGTTGTTGCTGCTGCTGTTGCTGTAGCCGACCTTGGAGCTGCACAATCTGCTGTTCCTTCTGGCCCAGCTGGGTTGTCAGGGCGACGTGACTCTGGCAGAGCCGGCCCTCGTTGGACTTGAGCGCCTGGTAACATATGCTCAGCTCGTTGTAGAGCTGTGGCCACAAGTAAAGGAGAGGGGGGGAGAGGGAGAGAGAGAGGGAGGGGAAAGTTAAAAAGAAACACTCATCACATCGGGTGCTGGCGGGACAGAGTCGTGACAAGGATTGTTCTCCTATTTCCATGGAGAAGATGAGAGGACAGATGCTAAGATCATCTGGAGAGAGAGAGAGAGAGAGAGAGAGAGAGAGAGAAGAGAGAGAAAAAGAAAAAAAGAAGAAAAAAAAAAAAAGAAAAAGAGAGAGAGAGAGAGAAAAAAAAAAAAAAAAAAAAAAAAAGAGAGAGAGAAGGAAGGAAAAAGGGGGTGAAGGAGAAAGTGGGAGAGTAGTGGAAAGTGTAAAACCCCTGACTGCCCAGATTATTTTCGTCGTCTTTGTCCCACACAGACACTCCTGTTACAGACAGGGCTTACAATGGGTGGCTTGGCAGCCATGAGATCGGAACAACACTGAACATCTGAAGAGAGAATAAGTTTACTGCCTCACTGTAATGACGCTGTAAAGACAACACATTGTCAGCTTGCCTTGTGGGGGTGGGTTAATGTGGGTTTTTTTGGGGGGGTGGGTGGGTGATTTTTGGGGGGTGGTGATGTGCTTTTGGGGGTGGTGATGTGGTTTTGGCGGGTGGTGTGGGGTTTTGGCGGGTGGTGATGGGGTTTTGGCGTGTAGTGATGTGGTTTTTAGTGATTTCATGGTGGTTTTACTGATAGGAGCTGGTGTCGGTTGTGGTCATGTATGTTAGAGTGTTATGGGGACTGGTTGAGTGTGATGTCGTGTGGTAGTGTATGGTTGAGTGTGATGTCGTGTGGTGAACTAATGGTAAAGTAACCGTATTTTAAGAGGTGGTATTGGCGCTGTGGGCCTCCTCATTGTAATGTATGCTATGGGTAGAGTGTGTTAGTAGTGTGTGCTATGGGTAGAGTGTGTTAGTAGTGTGTGCTATGGGTAGAGTGTGTTAGTAGTGTGTGTTATGGGTAGAGTGTGTTAGTAGTGTGTGCTATGGGTAGAGTGTGTTAGTAGTGTGTGTTATGGGTAGAGTGTGTTAGTAGTGTGTGCTATGGGTAGAGTGTGTTAGTAGTGTGTGCTATGGGTAGAGTGTGTTAGTAGTGTGTGTTATGGGCAGTGTGTTACATTTACGTCATTTAGCAGACGCTCTTATCCAGAGCGACTTACATTATTTATTTATTTTTTCATACCCCCTGTGAGAATCGAACCCACAACCCTGGCGTTGCAAGCGCATGCTCTATCAACTGAGCTACATCCCTGCCGGCCATTCCCTCCCCTACCCTGGGCCGACGCTGGGCCAAGTGCGCGCCGCCCCATGGAGTCTCCCGGTCGCGGCCGGCTGCGGCAGAGCCTGGATTCGAACCAGGATCTCTGGTGGCACAGCTAGCACTGCGATGCAGTGCCTTGGACCACTGCGCCACTCAGTAGTGTGTGCTATGGGTAGGTGTGTTAGTAGTGTGTGTTATGGGTAGAGTGTGTTAGTAGTGTGTGTTATGGGTAGAGTGTGTTAGTAGTGTGTGTTATGGGTAGAGTGTGTTAGTAGTGTGTGTTATGGGTAGAGTGTGTTAGTAGTGTGTGTTATGGGTAGAGTGTGTTAGTAGTGTGTGTTATGGGTAGAGTGTGTTAGTAGTGTGTGTTATGGGTAGAGTGTGTTAGTAGTGTGTGTTATGGGTAAGTGTGTTAGTAGTGTGTGTTATGGGTAGAGTGTGTTAGTAGTGTGTGTTATGGGTAGAGTGTGTTGTAGTGTGTGTTATGGGTAGAGTGTGTTAGTAGTGTGTGTTTGGTTGGAGTGTGTTAGTAGTGTGTGCTATGGGTAGTGTGTTAGTAGTGTGTGCTGTGGGTAGAGTGTGTTAGTAGTGTGTGCTATGGGTGGGGTGTGTTAGTGGTGTGTGCTATGGGTAGAGTGTGTTAGTAGTGTGTGCTATGGGTAGAGTGTGTTAGTAGTGTGTGCTATGGGTAGAGTGTGTTAGTAGTGTGTGCTATGGGTAAGTGTGTTAGTAGTGTGTGTTATGGGTAGAGTGTGTTAGTAGTGTGTGTTATGGGTAGAGTGTGTTAGTAGTGTGTGTTATGGGTAGAGTGTGTTAGTAGTGTGTGTTATGGGTAGGTGTGTTAGTAGTGTGTGTTATGGGTGAGTGTGTTAGTAGTGTGTGTTATGGGTAGAGTGTGTTAGTGGTGTGTGTTATGGGTGAGAGTGTGTTAGTAGTGTGTGTTATGGGTAGAGTGTGTTCGTAGTGTGTGTTATGGTTAGAGTGTGTTGGTAGTGTGTGCTATGGTTAGAGTGTGTTAGTGTGTGTGCTATGGGTAGAGTGTGTTGGTAGTGTGTGCTATGGGTAGAGTGTGTTAGTAGTGTGTGCTATGGGTAGGGTGTGTTAGTAGTGTGTGCTATGGGTAGAGTGTGTTAGTAGTGTGTGCTATGGGTAGAGTGTGTTAGTAGTGTGTGCTATGGGTGGAGTGTGTTGGTAGTGTGTGCTATGGGTGAGTGTGGTAGTGTGTGTGCTATGGGTAGGTGTGTTAGTAGTGTGTGTTATGGTGGAGTGTGTTAGTAGTGTGTGCTATGGGTGGAGTGTGTTAGTAGTGTGTGCTATGGGTAGGTGTGTTAGTATGTGTGTGCTATGGGTGGGGTGTGTTAGTGTGTGTGTTATGGGTAAGAGTGTGTTAGTAGTGTGTGCTATGGGTAGAGTGTGTTAGTAGTGTGTGCTATGGGTAGAGTGTGTTAGTAGTGTGTGCTATGGGTACAGTGTGTTAGTAGTGTGTGTTATGGGTAGAGTGTGTTAGTAGTGTGTGCTATGGGTGGGGTGTGTTAGTAGTGTGTGCTGTGGGTAGGGTGTGTTAGTAGTGTGTGTTATGGTAGGGTGTGTTAGTAGTGTGTGCTATGGGTAGAGTGTGTTAGTAGTGTGTGTTATGGGTGGAGTGTGTTAGTAGTGTGTGCTATGGGTAGAGTGTGTGCTATGGGTAGAGTGTGTTAGGTGGTGTCTGCATGTGAACCTCTTCCTGGTACAGGGACTCTGGGTATTGTAGTGTAAATTAAAAAGTGGTAGTATGTAGTATAGTTAGTTACTTTCTGATAAGAGGTGGTGTCTGCAGTGTGAGCCTCTTCCTGGTTACAGAGGACTCCGGGTATTGTAGTGTAAATGAAAAGAGTGGTAGTATGTAGTATAGTTAGTTACCTTCTGATAAGAGGTGGTGTCTGCAGTGTGAGCCTCTTCCTGGTTGCGTAAGACTCTCTGTGTGTCTAGGTTGAGCCCCTCAGTTGCTGGATGAGCTGGGCCTGCTCTGCTGCATGCTCACTGCTCTGTCTGTAGGGCACTGCAACTCCTGCAGCTCGCGCCTTACACACACACACACACACACACACACACACAACACAAAAAAAACACACAACATCAAATACCTACTATACAAACATATTCAAAATATTAATAATTCTTGACCAATCTGTTGGCATAATGGTACCAATCTTACTAAAAGTACAATGACATCTTCAATCACTCATAACACACCGAAGCGTTCCCTGAGCCGGATGTGGCTGGCTGACATCTCTCAGTGGCACGGCAGCTAAGACACAGAGTAGTTAAAAAAAGGTGAGATTACCCACTAAGGCTCCAGGGTTCTCACAGTTTTTATCATATTGACTAAAGCTTAGCCAAAGCCAGCACCATTTCCCCTCCGTGACTCTACCTCTCCAAACACATCTGGTATGCAGAGCTTATCAAGTGGTTCTAGATGAGGTGTGTGTGTCGCCTCAGAGCTCGGGTGGAGAGGCGGCTAGAGCCTCTCACACACACACACACCCACACACACACACCCACCCTACTCTAAACTGGTTTAACTGAGACTGTAGTGGATAATGAAAGCCACCTAAAAGTAAATCTAATTTAGCAAGATTATAAATTGATACGGGACATTTTTTTAATTGAGGGTCATTTCACGGTACACTTTATGCTTAAAAAGGTATACAAAAGCGACATCAACTTGACAGACCAAATTGAATGCATGGGAAATACTGCCTGTTACATTTACTTCATTGTATCCATGGCGATGCCAAAGCACAGATGTCATGGCACATCTCACAGCAGTTACAATTACATTTAATGCAAGGTGTCGAGAGTGTCCTGAAAGGCGTCTGTCAAATAACATTTATTTGTATTATGTTTTATTATGACCTGAGTTGGGTGACGTGTTGGTCCCTCTGTGCCACCTCCTTCTGCCTGGAGGGAGGAGGTCTGCCGGCTGCTGCACTGGCCCTGAAGGTCTGCCACCTGTTGCTGGGCATCGCTCAGATCACCCTCCATCTCCTGCCATGGTGGGCAAGAAGAGGAATATCAGTCAATCAATCAATTAATCAATCAATCAAATGTACTTATGTCTTTTACATCAACAGTTGTCACAAAAACATGCTGTAGAACAGGGCTGTCCAACCCTCTTCCTGGAGATCTACCGTCCTGTAGGTTTCGGTCCAACCCTCTTCCCTGGAGATCTACTGTCCTGTAGGTTTTCAGTCCAACCCTCTTCCTGGAGATCTACCGTCCTGTGGGTTTTCAGACCAACCCTCTTCCTGGAGATCTACCGTCCTGTAGGTTTTCAGTCCAACCCTCTTCCTGGAGATCTACTGTCCTGTAGGTTTTCAGTCCAACCCTCTTCCTGGAGATCTACCGTCCTGTGGGTTTTCAGTCCAACCCTCTTCCTGGAGATCTACCGTCCTGTGGGTTTTCAGTCCAACCCTCATTTAACACACCTGATTCTACTTATTAGCTGCTCAACAAGACCTTAACTAGCTGAATCAGATTCGCTCAATTGGGGTTGGACTGAAAACCTACAGGACAGTAGATTTCAGGAGAGGGTTGGACTGAAGTTCCTACAGGGCAGTGATCTCCAGGAAAAAGGTTGGACTGAAAGCCTACAGGACAGTGATCTCGGAAGAGGGTTGGACTGAAAACCCACAGGACAGTAGATCTCCAGGAAGAGTGTTGGGCAGCCCTCTTCGAGTCTGGAGCACAGTTGTCCAACTCCTTCCACGGAGGGCCGAGTGTCTGTGGGTTTCGCTCCACCCTTGTCATTGATTGATGAATTAAGGACACTGATTAGTAAGAAGCTCCCCTCACCTGGTTGTCTAGGTCTTAATTGAAAGGAAAAAACAAAAACCAGCAGACACTAGGCCCTCCATGGAATGAGTTTGACACCCCTGGTCTAGAGTAACCGTGCTTGTGTTTGTTGTGCAAATGACTATGAACTTTGTATTCCTCAGTGAATTTGGTACAGGCTTGGTGTTCCTGTTCCCAGCTGAGTTTCAGAATGGCGTACACAAACAAAGTAGGCAGCACTAATACAAAGCCAAAACAACGGCCAGAGGCCCAGGACACAGTGTATGACTGGTCTCTGCCCTGACTGAGTCCTCGATGACGTTACATGTTGATGTTGTGTTGCTGGACTCCACTAATGGCCAAACAACTCTTAACATTAAGAGCCAGAGAGATAAGAGGTCTGAAAGTGTCTGGGCACTAGGTCATCTTAAAACATCACAAGAGACTCTCTCCTTTTAGCGCGAGGCTACAATTACAACGGGGCAGACCCGGCCGCCTGGCATCAAACACACAGGGGGCATCGGGACAAGTCTGACTGTAATTAAAAACAGCTTCAATCACCGACGCTGGTGAAATTAATGGCAGCAAATTAGCCACCGGCGGCCATTTTGTAAAGTAAAGTTGGTGCTATGGACGGAGAGATAACACTACTAGTACATCAACAAAATCAGTGCATAGTTGTGACTTCTTGTAACTTTTTAATGTTTCATTCTTGAACAGACATATTGTTATAAATTGGTGTGGAATTCTTGTGCATTCCATGTGTTCCATCCAGATCTCAGAGTTCCACATCACACCATGGTATTAAACCCTGACTAGGAGCAGAGCCAGGTGAGTGTCTGTCTGTCTGTTTGTCTGTGTCTGGTGATGTGATTGATGTGCATAGTGGAGTTGTTACTAGGGCCCTGTCATAATTACACCCTGGCCCTGACTTATTCAAAGCCCTCTCTTCCTCTCTCCCTCCCGTCTGTCTGCCTGTCTCTCTCTCTCGCTCTCTCTGTCTGTCTGTATGTCTGCCTGTCTCTCCGTCTGCCTGTCTCTCCGTCTGCCTGTCTCTCCGTCTGCCTGTCTCTCCGTCTGCCTGTCTCTCCGTCTGCCTGTCTCTCCGTCTGCCTGTCTCTCCGTCTGCCTGGGTCTAGCTCAGACACTTGACTGGAGGGGCGCTGATGAAAAATGACTGTTGGCTGGTACTGAGGAGAGTTGTGCACTGTGCGTCAGCGGAGTGTGTCTGTCTGTTTGTCTGTGCGTGTTCGAGCCTCGGTGTCCACGGAGCCCCACCAAACTCTACTATTGATGGGCAGTTGTGTTATGTTCCAAGAGGGTAGTGGGAAGGGGGTTGGTAGTGGTGGTATTGGTGGTATTGGTGGTAGTGGTGGCGGAAGTGGAAGTAGTGGTGGTAGTAGTAGCGGTGGTAGTAGTGGTGGTGATAGTGGTGGTGGTGGTACTGGCGTTAGTAGTGGCGGTAGTGGTAGTAGTGGTAGTGGTGGTAGTAGTGGTGGTAGTGGCGGTGGTGTGGGGTAGTGGTAGTGGCTGTGGTGGTGTGGTAGTGGTGGTAGTGGTGGTGGTAGTGGTGGCGGTAGTGGTGGTAGTGGCGGCGGTAGTAGTGGTGGTGGCGGTATTGGTGGTGGTAGTGGCGGTAGTGGTGGTGGTAATGGTGGTAGTGGTCTCCTGTGAGTTGTCACTGATTGGTTGACTGACTGTTTGAACAACATGTGTCCAGCGTGCTGCTGTGGTGATTATTTTGTTGCGGGGCTGATTAGAGTGTGAGAGTAAGTTGATCCATAATAATGAGGAGGGGGAGAGATGCATATCACTGATTCTGCTAATTAGCTACATGAATAAGGTGAGGGAGAAAACACACTACAGTCGTCCAGTGATCACATCGGGGGACTTGGTCGGGGCTCGGCTTCTTCTTTTTCTCACCAGACGAGACTTGGGTCCAAAATGTTAAAAAACGTAATTATTTCTCCCACCCTCTGAACAGGGCCATCAATATTTAAAATGTGTGCTTTGCAAGAGGAATTATTTGACATTCATATATTGAGGAGGGAAAAGAAGGAGGGGATGTTCAAGGTGTGCAGAAGAAAGGGAACCCTTCCTGTGTGTGTGTGTGTGTATGTGTGTGTTCCCCTCTCCACATGGCATCTCTCTGTGTGTTACCTTGACTTTGGCGTCCGCGGCGGCCCTCTCCTCTCTGTGTCTCCTCTCCTGCCTCTGTGCCTCCTCCAGGTCGCCGCGCAGGGCAGAGCAGCAGGACTCTAATCCCTCCTTCTCCTCCTCAAGGCCCTCTTCTCTCCTCCTCCTCTCCTCCTTCACATCCTGAACCAGGGAGGGGGGCAAGAGTCACAGGGCCAGATAAACAACACCGACGGATGGAGAGAGGGAGAGAAAAGAAAGAAAGGGAAAGAGAGAGGAGGAAAAAAAAGTAGCATGTGGTTTTGAGGAGGATGAGATGGGATGAATATGTAGAATGTAAAGTCAGTACTGTTCTGTGTTGGTTGGGGCCTCCGCTTCTCCGCTCCACTGTGGCCCCCCATGCATGTCTGATTGGCAAGGTCACCTGTGCTGTGAGGCTGTGAGGGCCGGGGCTAACTGTGTGGCAGGTATCAGGGGCCACGCAGCTTCTCCCTTTAATGACAGGCCCCCTAATGAGAACACACTTTGCTACAACATCCATTACATCTGATCCCAGCCTCCTTTGATGCTTCCCCCGCTTATTTTTGATTTCATCGGCGAGACCCCGCAATGCAAAGGCGCATCCGTGGACCTCGAGATCGCTCCTTTATCAATTAATCATAGCCAGGGTCCCATCAGAAGCCATAGTTAGGGGAGAAGCCACATAATCACACTAAGCCGCGTTACTTTCTCCCTTCCATGGTTCGTCATTAAGTATTTATCTATAGGCAAGTTATCGAAAGCTTCGCTCTCCCTCGCTATCTCTGGCTTTTCAGCATTCTCCGTCTGCTCAAACCCCTCAGTTTGGAGGCATGTCTCACAGAGACAGAGAGAGAGAGACAGAGAGACAGAGAGACAGAGAGACAGAGAGAGAGAGAGAGATCTGGCCTGCTCGAGAACAGGAAAAAATCACATAGTTTGTTTCTTTTCCTCCCCCTGCCTCTCTAAGTGATTTTGAGGCCTCAGGCTACAGTATAGCCCTGGGGGACACGTCCCTGTTTGGTGTCGCAGTGAAAAGACTAGTAGCTGCCTACAAGCAGCCCAAGAGCAGAGGCTTCAAACGGCGGCAGGCAGGCGGGTGCCACTGGAAATTTGTTCCAAACCTTAAGTTCTTGGCTCTTATTCCCCAGCTTGTGGCGCAGAGCTGCCAGCTCCTTCTTCATTAGGCCTCTGTCCCGTCCACAGCCATCTTCCTCTGGACCAGGTTGGTGATCTCCTGCTGCTGCCCTGTCACTCTCTGTTTCAGCCAACGGAGGGAGTGGGGGGAGAGCGAGAGAGAGATTGGAGAGGAGACAAAGAGAGAGAGATGGAGAAAGAGATGGGGGAGAGAGAAGGGAGATAGATGGAAAGGATAGATGGAAAGAAGAGAGAAGAGAGAGAGAGAGAGAGAGAGAGAGAGAGATGGAAAGAGAGACAAGGCGTTAGTCATCAACAGGAATCTTGGCAACGGGAGGGAATAAACTGTTTATGGATTGTGGAAGGAAGTAAGCATTACAGTAACTACAGTCCCATTTTGGATTAATCAGAGGCTCCAGTTGACAGAGGGGGGACATTCAGTATCAGCCGCTGTAATAAAATGGCCACTGGTGGGGAGGACACAGTTTGATCTCATGTGAGGTCTAATCTACTCCACATCTAACCACTCTGTCCAACTCACCTTCTGTGTCCAGTTCGGGTTCAGATCTGGCAGATATTGACAAGGCCTGTGACCGGGCCAGCACCTTCCTTCTAACCCCTGATCTCAGAACAGGTGCTGAGGGAGACCCTTCACCCTGCACAAGCCCTCACTTTCATAATACTGGCCTCAGTACACCTCCGTACACATGAGCCAACTCATGTACGTGGGTCTCACACCCCTGTATGTGCTAACCTCACCACTTACAATATTACACCGAGCCAATTACATAGAATAAGAGCACTGTAATACTGTCTAATAGGTCTAGGCCTGTATAGAATAATGAACTACTGCTCTGTACATTTACAATACAGTTACCATGATAGCCTAATCAAAGCGGTGCTTCTCATCTTTACTATCAAACTAGAACAAAGGAATCAAGGCGATGAAAAAATGGTTCCATAATTTTAATGATCCATCTTTTTTTTCTCTTCCTGCCGGCTAGTCTTCTGGCGGGCCTATAGCTGGGCGATTGTAGGAGGAGGGAGGACGCTGCCTTTTAAACACTGCATCAGCTGGGCTCTGGCATGGCAGTAATCCACTGCAGGCTGCGGGTAGCTCTAAAATAACACTGTGCTCTGGGATGCAATTAATTGCCATGTTAGGGGAATCACTCAAATCTTTTCCAAGATCGTGGATTTACTCAACGCCTTCCCTGTCTCGTTGGCCATGCAAAAACAGGCTTTAATCGAGATTTATACGGGCGAAGTGGAAATACATTCAAGCGTTGATAATGAGGTGGGCGAGAACAATTTCAGCTCCAGTAGTGTTCGATTGGTAGAAATAGGTTTAGGGAAATTAAGAGGTCTAGGACAGAGAGATTAGCATTCCAAAATTCCCAGTGCAGTTCAAAAATGAAAGCTAATTATGTTACAAAAATGGAAGGGAGTGGAGGCGAAAGACAGCGGAGGAGAAAAGAGAAGTAGAGATAGAGGTAGAGAGAGAGGTAAGGGTGGGTAAGAGAGAGAGAGAGAGAGAGAGAGAGAGAGAGAGAGAGAGAGGTGGGTAGAAAGAGAGGTGGAGAGAGAGAAAGGTAAAGAGAGAGGAGAGAGAGAGAGAGAGAGAGAGAGGGAGAGAGACAAAGAGAGGAGAGAAGAGAGAGACAAAGAGAGGAGAGAAGAGAGAGACAAAGAGGAGAGAGAGGGAGAAGAGAGGTAGAGAGGAGAGAAGTAGAGAGAGGAGAGAAGTAGCAAAGAGGTAGAGAGGAGAGGTAAAGCGAGAGAGGAAAAAATAAAAAGAGGAAAAAAATATTGTCAAAGTTGGAGTGGAGGCGTTAAGAGGACTAGCGTGAGGTCCTGTGTGACTCAGCAGACCATCACATTTAGAGAACAGTAAAGGGGGGAAACCAATTCATCACCATTTGGGTTCCTTTGGCCCCAAATCTGGGCGGGATGATGAATGTCAGTGGTCTGTATGACACTGCACACAATCCTGACTATTAATGGGCTTTGCAAATCGGCGGAACTTTACCAACCAGAATTTCTACTGCTATTATAAAGAACTTTAGGGGGGGGTGGAGTGCTGCTACTTGCAAGGCATAGTTTAGAAGCGAAGGGGCATGGAAATAGTCAATTAAATATTACACTTATCTCCATGGTTACTTACTTAATAATGCAATGTATTTGTAATATTCTAAACAGTTTGTTGTTTCTGTGGGCACACAAGATCACGTTGGCGAATATTATGCAGTGAGTGGAACATACTGTCAGGTCTGTTAAGACTTGAGCGGTGTCTGGTGGTCATCAAAGGTAGCCTGGCGGTTAAGATTTGGGCCAGTAACCAAAAGGTCGCTGGCTCAAATCCTCGTGCCGACTAGGTAAAAAATCTGTCGATACGCCCTTGAGGAAGGCACTTAACCCGAAATACTCCTGTAATTCGCTCTGGATAAGAGCATCTGCTAAATGACCCCCCCAATTTTTGCGAAGCAGATGAATGAACCTGCCTCGTCCTTTCCTTCATTCACCCTCACAGTGACAGTGTTTGACCGATAAAGTTATTTGAATTAGATACAATTTTGAAATCTCTGCCAGCACTCTTTTTCTCAGAACAAACAGAGCAGTGGTAAGAAAATCATTTGTAACCTCTATTGCGCTCCACAGCTCTGGCTAATTGTACATAGCTACATCAGTGTTAAGATGAGTGGGGAGGGCAGGATAGACACACTGTTAAAGAGCTGCTGATGATAGCATTAGCGCCCGTCTCTGATGGGATGATGTTAGCGTGGCGTGGCGTGGCATTAGCCAGACTGACAGAAGGTTGCTAATGTAATGACAAAAACTGACAATGCTGCCGTTAAGGGGCGATGATTGAGGGTAAATTACAGTGCGTCGCCGTTATCATTAACTGTCCTAGCAGCACATAGAACACACTTACTGAGCCACTGGTATAGGTGGGTATAGAGTTGCACTTGCGCTAGTGGTAGGAGCTTGCCTCAGACAAACCCTAGACCTAGGGGTCTTTTCTATAACAGGACTGACTGAATGTAGGTTAGACTGGGACGTGCACTCTCACTCAGACAGACTTCCAATTCAAATGCATCCTTCATATCAAATGGAAGATAAATTCCTATGGGAGATATCTCTATAAAGACACCAGGATACGACAAGAAAATCCTATGGGAGATATCTCTATAAATACCAGGATACGACACATACATGGTTCCACGAACTATGCATTCCACATATCATAACAACAATACCTGGTCCAGCTCCTGGATCTTGTAGTCTTTGGCCTGCAGGATCTCCAGCACTTTGCGGTCTTGGCTTCAGCTTTCCACTTCTCTCTGTTGGGACACAGAGAAACATAGAAATATCATGTTAATATATGTCATTCTATTTCTATGGAGAGAGCCATATAAATATAATATATATATATATGTCATTGTTTTTCTATGAAGAGAGCCATAGAAATAGAAATGAAGAGACATAATGTTAATCTATGTCATTCTATTTCTATGAAGAGACCATACAAATAGAAATGAAGAGAGTGTTAATCTATGTCATTCTATTTCTATGAAGAGACCATACAAATAGAAATGAAGAGACAATGTTAATCTATGTCATTCTATTTCTATGAAGAGACCATACAAATAGAAATGAAGAGAGAGACATAAAACACATAATCTGTGTCATTCCTATTTCTATGGAGAGAGAGTGGCGGCGCGGTGAAGTGACTGCGAGGCCCAGAGCTGAAGCATCGTTAGCAGCTCGTCTCCAACGACTCTCTGGTCCTGCTAATGATGATGGGTGTCATTTGAGGCATTAGGGTGATGTGGCGGTGACAGATCCACCACTGAGAGGATCTAGCATGTGGCAAGCGACAGCAAACAAGCTCATCTGAGGGAAATGGTAACTTTATTCGTATAATAAACGGGAAAAGCCATTCAGTGCAAAGGTTTACAGAGTATTGAATGTTATCAGAGAACTGAATATGCTATGCCAAATGATGTAGTCTGTGACCCCCCATGATAGCACATTATTTTAGGCTCATAATGTCCCGTCCTGTCTGATGCTGCTGTCGTCATGGGAGTAAAGGACAAATACATTAAATGGCAGTTTGAAAACTAAACACAGAAACACTCAATATCAAGCAAATATCTGTGCAATAGGCATAAAAACTCATTTAGTTGAAATCAGGCAACCAAATGAAAACAAAGAGTGCCTTAAAGAAAAGGAGGTCACAGGAAGAGAAGATAACCCAAAGTTGTGTGTTCAAACACTCACGGGCTCCCGGGCGCTGGCAGGCAGGCAGGCAGGCACCAGAAGTATGTCAATCAGCACCCCCAGTGTCATTTCACTGCTCTCCAGATAAGGTAATTACCAGGGCGACATCAAACCTGGACTCCTATTCAGCACACACACACTACGCAAACCTTTTCTCCCTCCCTCCCTCTCCCTCCCTCCCTCTCCCTCCCTCTCTCCCTCTCCCCCTCTCCCTCTCTCTCCCCTCTCCCCCCTCCCCCTCTCCCCTCTCCTCTTCCCCTCTCCCCCCTCTCCCTCTCCCTCCCTCCCTCTCTCTTTCTCTCTGCCCCCATTGGGCCATGCAGCAACAGCCTGTTCCAGCAGCATATCTTTCATTCTGGCTCAAACCTCTTTTCTCCTGCTCACTGTTTGGGGAGGGGACAAAACAACCCAGATCGGGGCCAGTTGTTTCACAGCCCTCCAACCAACCCCCCACCTCTCCCCGTTCCGCCACCCCCAATCCCGGCCCCTCTCCTCCCTTTGCCTTGTCTGGCTCCCCCCCCCCCCTCCCCGGGGCTGTTTGAACGCGAATGCCTGGTCTCCTCGGAGTCAAGCGCTACCTTGTATCCTTTGCCGTGTTAACCGTGTCTGAGCAACCATCCAATCGCTACAAGACCAGCTGGAATCCCCAATAGGCCCGGCGCTTGACTGGAGTCAGCGCAATTATCATGTCAATATACCCGCCGTGTGCAGCGCGGTGCCAGTGTGCTGATAGACTACACACACACACACACACACACACACACACACACACACACACACACACACCTCTCTGGGTGCATGTTACCAAGGCCCCTGTGGACCAACATGCTTTGTTGGGTTTTCCTATGGGGGGCGTGGGGGGGATGGAAACTGCCTGAGACACAGATAGAAGAGGATCCTAACCTGGCGTACATGTTTTTCCCCCCTGAAGCCAAGCGTTGAGGCTCCTGCCAACTGACACAGTTTATTTTGTGCGTCTGATGTTCCAACAGGCAGGAGAAGGTAGAATATAGGCCTGCTAGATCTGATACATGAAAAGTAGCCAAAATCTTGGTATAATTGCATTTTTTACTGCATTTAGCATGGAAAGGACTAAACATCTAGGCCTAGACCTACTACAGTACATTTAAAATCCTGTTATTAACAGAAATTACAGTAGTCTTTGTTTAGAAATGAAATAATGCACAACAATTCTTTAGAATCCTCATTCTGTTTACGATCCGCTTGGTATGGCTTTATGAAAACAACCTTTTGACATAGCATTTTAAATCAAACAACTTCCCAACAGAAGTTTTGAAAAGAACACACATGCCTGAACTCACACTATTACCATGTATCACTGCAGTAGTTCAAATACCTGAAGCCCTGTTCTTTTCAACCAGTTCCCATGCTGATGTATTCTGTGCGGCTTAGTTGCCCCTCGCAAAAAGGTCATCTTCAATCTAGCGTTTTATCCCGTAAAAAATGAAGCACTTGGCAGTGAGCGTTTTCACAGTTTTTAGAATGGGAGCCGAGCGAGACTGTTTTCATTAACGCGGGTGGTTTCCATTGCTGAGCAGCTAGACTGGGGATAAGAGGGCTTAAAGAGCATCTGCACTATTCAGCGGTAACCCCACCAGAATGGCCAAGGTGCCTCCCACACACACAACCTTGGATAACTTTCCAGCAGGCGTACTTCCCTACCTCCTTCTGTTTCACTTTGGAGATGGGATTTCTGGGAGATCTTACGCCCACTGAACATTTCTTCACAGGTAGTAGTATGGAGATTAGTTACAGGCCGTGCTTTGAGAGATATAAAGTATGGGTGAGGAGGGAGCCGTGGAAATTTCTGGGCAGTTTCAATTACTAACTCACCGTTAGACCACTAGACTGGCGGCCTGGGTCAGGTCCGGATTAGCCTGGAGGCGTTTCCATAGGGACCACACAAACTCCTTGTCGGCCTGTGAAAAGAACAAACAATTTCATGGTTATGAATGATTATACTCAAATCTTATTATTATGCAAAAAATGTGGCATGTGGTAGTCTTAATGAACCACATAGACACACAACAACACAGAAATATTGCATTTCCTTTCCTATTTTTCCACATCCTTTCCCGAAATAACAACACAATTTCTCACATCTTAAAAACGCAATTAGTGGGAGGCGATGTTATAGCAATTCTAAATGAAATACAAATAATTCAATGAGATGCTCGATGACATTAGCATATATGGGGGTGGGACCAAGGCAATCAATAATTAAAATGGCTTGTACAAAATAATACTTTAGATGTGGTGTGCCTTCTCTAATCATTACTGGAGTGTGACCTTCGGCTCAAGAGCTACATTGACACTTGTCATAATGCACAATTCATGACTGGGGAGTTGGAGATCAAATCAAAAACAGCCGTTAAAGCAGCATATCCCTTATTAATAAAGTGCATCTGATTCTGGATGTTTTTTCTCTGCATCTTTAAAGTAACTTGTGGAGGAGAAACTCTAAACTGATGACAAGAGAGTCCTCTAAGGCGCAGAGAGTTGAGATCCTCAGCCCCTGACACATTCCCAATTCAAATTGACTCGCCGCCCAAAAAATAGCGTTCAATGTTTTATTTTTTTCTAAAAATCTAAAAAGCGACATTTCGGCACACTAAAAGACAGAATTATGCCAAATCGACTTAATATAAAATCATCTGTTAAATTATGTTCACATCATCATAAGATGAAAAGTCATCAATCCCACTGGAATCTACTGGTCTCCAATTAGTACATGAATTTTAACCCCCCCATTCAAAAGTGTCTAATCAATTATTTACTAAATGGCAGAGGCAAACCTTGGTAGACCATGGGCTGAACATACAAAGTGGAGAGAGCAGAGTAGATCCTTATTGGATGAATAGAGATCTCACCAATCCTGGTCCAGCACTGCGTTAATGGCGAATTAAGCAGGGGCTTCACATCCAATAGGTGGTCTCTCTTCTCCTGGCCTTTGGCTGCCATTAGCCCTTACATGCTGACACTCCGACTCCTCGCCAGGACCCTCACCACCCATATCAAGGGCTTCTCCACAGTATTAAAGATGTATCGAATATGTTTTTGTGATCACTGAATTATTCATTGTAATTGCAGACCTTGAAAGACCATGGGCTAAACATACTAAGTGGGCCTGGAATGCAGCCACATATTAATACAATTAGCATGGTCAAGTAGGAACATTTTCTGGCCGACAGGCGGGCCACTTTGTAGTTAATGGCGGTCCTGAGAACGCTGTGCTAGAGATTTTAGACATGAATGGCATTTCAAATGCCACGATTTGAATAGTACTACGGTACAACTAACACTTTCTAACAGTCACTAAGAGACAGACAGAATCATTGATGCTCTCTCTCTCCCCCAGACCAGACCACCGAGGGGAACTGATTCATGTCAGTTCATACATACAGTAACTGGTTGATGTAAAGGAGGCTGTGAGTGACTTGGGTCTGGATCATGTCTGACAGACAGGCCATACATTTGCTGCTCAGTGCTTTATACTGAACCTTGAACTGAGTGATACTCCCTTCAATACATTTTGGGATTATCAGGACACAAATAGTCTCAAATATAAAAATAAATAAAACTACTGTAAACAGGCAATGATCTATGCTGGACTCAAAAGACAGAGCCTTGTATACTGTAGACTGAAATATTTGTCAATATATTCGCCCATATACACACTCACAGAGGTGAGCTTCCCATTATGTGTGGGTGTGAATGTGCAAAGTGAATGCTGATTCCAGGTAAGTCCACCATTTATGTTTTTAGGCACCACCTGGTGGCGGGCCTGTAAGGACATGACAGCATCTCTCCCATCACAGCATCAGAGAGAGACTGTGGCTTGTTCAGGAGGAGCCAGCGTTACAGTATGTTCTAGATAGAAATATAGCGTGTAGAGCAAAATGTGTTTGTGATTAACTGGGAGTTCAGTTCTACAAATCAGTTTCTATCTGCACCGTTCTAAATGCTGAAACTCACAGATTAGCCTATGACCCAAATATTAAATAGTCATAGCCTATGTTGCAGGGAATGTGCAGTAGCCAGGAAAAGGGTAGTAAATCATCTGTTAAATCATCTCTCTCTGGTTCCTGTATGGCTCAGTTGGTAGGCATGGCAGTTGCACCACCAGGGTTGTGGGTTCGATTCTACCCACCCATACGTAAAAATAATGTATGCACACATGACTGTAAATCGCTTTGGATAAAAGCATCTGCTAAATGTCATATGAAATCTGTGAATGTATTGTAATGTTTTTAAAATTGTTATGAACTGCCTTAATTTTGCTGGACCCCAGGAAGAGTAGCTGCTGCCTTGGCAGCAGATAATGAGGATCCATAATAAATACAAATATAGTTGTTTCTATCAATATTTTCCTATGTTTATTAGTACCTTGCAGTGTGTATTTGTCAGCACTTAACTACTTGCTTCACAAGTGAACCGTTTCTATTGCAAGTTAAGATAAACTGATTTCTGTTAAACAACACAGAAAATGTTGGCAACAACATAGCTAGATTCAACTGTTGACTAAATAAACAATACCATCCAGCACAGTCACCTGGCATTGCACTAACTCCTCAATAAACTCCTCACTTCTTCCTCCAGTAGCATGATGTGACTGCTGTCTCTAGTAGCCATTATGGAGCTGGAAAAGAGACAAAGAAAGAAAATGATGGCGGCAGTATACATTTTCTCATCAATATACAGTAAGCTTCAGCGTTACAGTAAACAACTAGCTTCATAGACAACACTATATAGATATACATTAGATTAGACTGTATGGTAATATAGAGCCCGTAGTTATCAATGCTCTTGCTGCAATATTGATTTGGAAATAACGTTAGAGCTCTAGTGACAGGTGTTACTAATTGTCCTCGAGACTAGTGCCTGTAATGATGTTCAGGTAGGTGGTCGTGTCATATCACATTACCTAGCAAGCAAAGCTAACTAGCTACATATTCATATGGTCCTGTACCAGGACGACATTTTCGTATGTAGCCTAGCTTCACTTCAACAAAGGACAAAAGGGAGAAGTAACTTTGGAGAGACCATAGAGACTAGCTGGTTTTCCCGTTAGCTAGCTAGCTAGAGCTGAATGTGAACTCAAGCAGTGAAACACGATCGTGCACTGCAACAGGTGTTCTACTCTGTTTAGTTAGCCAGTCAGCGGCAAGTAAACAAACAAATTGCAAACATTACCTTGGGTGTTGACAACTTTCTCGGTCGGAGAGAGTAGCTAACGTTACAAAGCAAATCCGGAACAGCTAAGATAGCTAGCTAGCTGGATAAATTGAACGATAACGTTACATGTCAAAAGTCCATGCGATTGAACAACATCATCGAGGTCGGTCAACAAACGTATCCTAAAGGACAACTGTTTATTTATCCGTGCATATAAGGTATGTTTGCTGTCTAAAAGTATAGCAAGACGAAATGCAAACTTTGAGTGAATCACACTGTTGTCAATAGCTACCGAGACGCTTTTCCATTTCAAACAAGCGCGCTGTTTCCTGTTTTTACTTCCCCATACGTCAGCGTACTTCCCTATACGTCAGTTTTTACGACACGCCGACGTATGGGGAATTAACTGAAAGCAGCGCACCAATTGTTTGAAATGGAAAAACATCTTGTAAAATACCAGATTTTTTTGATTAAGATGTACTTTAATAAATCATACTGTATTCATACTGTAATTGGTGTGTTAAGGGAAATGCATGCATACAGCCACAGACCCCACTATCAATGTAGCCTACTCTTGGTCTTCCTCTTACAGTTAATTACTCACCACTTGCCCTACTTTTTAGTTTGATAATGGTCTATCATTTGCAGTTAGTACGAATGTTTAACATTCTTGGTATGGAAAATGTGCTGTTTTGCTGGAGATGCAGCAACCTCCAGATGTAGCCTATGGATGGACTCATGCGTGCATGCATACACTGTAATGAGTGGCCAGGCATGAAAAAAGGATGAGAGAGATTACAATGAAGAAATATGAGGACTGGCAGCTCTGCTGTCCATCACACAAATGTTGGTTCATCTGCTCTCTCTGTCTGGTCCTCCTGCCTGCCCGCTGAGAAAAAGAAAAAGACAGAGAAAGAAAAAAATAAGTAAATTGACTTAGGCGATTAGGCTGTTCCTTGACCCACAAGCAGTGCCTCTCATTAGGATCCTCATTTGTGGAGCGATTTCAGAGGCAGTAGACTGGCGCGTACTGCGCAACATCTGTCCTGTTAGACACATGACAGACACATAGCATTTATACTGTATGAATCAGCTTTTCTCTTCTCCTCTGCCTGCCTGCTTCCCAACCAAGCTCCTTGTTTAATGGAGCCGGGTGACCAATCATCCATTTAGGAGCCTGATTCTGTATCTGCATCACTGGAAAAAGGGGGTTTGTTCCCCACTTCCTTATCATTACAGAGGAAGACAAAATATCACCAGTGACTTTCTATGGGGTCCCGGTCAGTGATTGGATTTATGACTAATTCAGGCCCATTAGGTCCAGATATCAGGTGCATGGTTAGAAGTAAATTGCCCCTCTATGGCTGCGTTCACACAGGCAGCCCAAGTCTAATCTTTTTTTTCCACTAATTGGTCTTTTGACCAATCCCATCAGATCTTTTCACATCAGCTATATTTCAGAGCTGATCTGATTGGTCAAAAGACCAATTAGTGACAAAAATATCAGAATTGGGCTGCCTGTCTAAGCGCAGCCCTATATCATCCACGAATACCCAAAGTAAATATGGTTAAACAACAAATACAACATCCTGTGTAAAAGGAGTAATGTCCTTTTATTGATAAGTATAGGCTTGTTTTATATGATATAATACCTCACATCAGAAAACATGATCCAGTGTTTTTGGCAAAAGCCCCTTTGTTCAGAGAAGGACAAAATATAGAGATTTCCCCTCTATTCACACATATCCCCTTTCCATCATTTCCGTGCATGTTGTTTGGCCATCATCGTTTCCAAAAGAGGTTACATTACTGCAACATGTTCCACCATGTTTTGACAGTGTGTCTGGGGATGTCTGGAGCAGTGTGTGTCTCCCCTTTTAAGTGTTTGTTGTCTGTCTTCTTAGTGGCCGATTCATCTAGATCTGAGGAACATTTTAGGCACATAAAATGCAGCTCTCAACCAGACCCCTTCATCTCACCACAGATGTGTGCTTCCTGCATTTTAATTTAAAAAATAATCATTTTCTTCAAGTCTGACTGACTTTACTCCAAACTCTTGTCATCTTTTGATTTGTCTCTGTTCTTCTTTCATCACACCGTTTGAAGATGTGTGACAGGTTATATCATTTTATTTAAGATCATTATTCAGAGAAAAACAGGTGTTCCCATGTGCAGTGTGTGTGTGTGTGTGTGTGCCCAGTTCTCTCTGAGTACAATATACTGCCTCTGAGTCATCCTGAAGTATTGGTTGCCTGGGATACATTTATGAGACAGACACATCCAGTATACAGTCTCTTTATGTTGTCCTCCTCATGTCCTATCAATTACAGACTAGTGTCTCGTGACAGACCGTTTCATAAAGGTAGCACGTGGTTTTGGGTGCCAAGATTAATTACACAGGAGTTATGTGTTATTTTCAGGCTTACCGTTAATTAAGTGCAATACATTGCCACTGTAATCGATGGAGCATGAAGAAAATCCCTCCCATAGCATATGCCAGTGATACAGAAGTCAAAGTACATTATGTTAAAGATGTTAAATGGACTCTTGTCTTGTGAGTCTAGTGTCTTTGAGGCATGAGGCACCTCAGCCCTAATTGCCGCCAGTGTTCTAATGTGATGAGCCAGCCCCATAAAATGAGTAGGCTTTACACTGTGACAGTCCCAATGAGCATGCTGTTCTCTTCCCTTCTCTCTCCACAGAGCCACACACACAGAGAACAGTGAATCAAATCAAATCAGCACGGAGGTGGAGAAAGCGACACGGAATCTTGATCATGCAAATGCCTCCATCCGCATGCAAAATTCAGGAAACAAGTGACAAGCACCTGGTGGGCTGAGGAGGAGCGAAGGAGGAAGGAAGCCGGGGTCTGGAGCGGCGACATTCCGTGGAGAATTCCGGGAAGTATAATTGTCTCCGCCTGCCACCTCAGGTAGGAGGACCGTCATCTGCATAATAACATTACCTTTGATTCCAACTGAGAGAGGTGAGAACCAACAACAAACACGGGCTTACGATCACACTGACTAAAGAGTCACAAGTCGCGTTGCCTTTGAAGAACACAGGAAGTACAAGTGTCAGCTGGGTTGTCAATTTGAACTCTGTTTAGCAGAATGTTCTCTCTCATTCCGGAATGGTAATGAGCTTCCAGCCTGTGAGAGCACTGAGTCTCATATGACATCACAGTCACTTTGCTACTCCACTGAGGGCTCTGTTCTCTGAGATGGGTTTCATTACAGAAGTGTGGGTGGCTAATCTGATGAATATTGATGGGTGGATATGATATTGGGTGTTTTTTTTATGTGAAAGGCTTTATATAGCTCACCTTTTTTGAATATCTGCAAATATTCATGTACTTTTATTTTTAATATCTCTGCTGAGAATTTTTGACATATTGTAGGTTTGTGACAGCGTGGAAAAAATGAAACACCTGCAGCTAGTTATCTCAACTGGACTAGAGAATGATATCAGTCTTGGCGTCAAGCATGAGCCATTCTCATGCTCAACCTTGTGGGACCTCGCGCCTCTCATCTCCTAATACCCAATGACAGAGACGCATTGATTCCCCCCCTCCTCACCCCTCTCCCACATGAAACCTATCAATGTACCTAAATCAGACAACTACAGCGGCGCATACCCCCCGGCACAAGCCCCTCAGCTCCAGCCCCGGTCCTGGCCCTCTGCTTGACTCCCATCTGATGACCTTCCTGGGCCATCCTCCAGCAGACAGGCCCTGCTCATAATGGGAGGATTGATGAGAGGAGAGCCAGCTTCTGGCCACCGTGGGAGGGGAGGGGGTGGTGTCATGAGCCCCGGGTCCAAGTTTACCCATGGCTCACCCATGTGGCGTGCCACTCCCCCTGGTATAGTGTGGGAAAGAGGAGTCTGAGTATTTCCCCCAGGGCTCTGCATTGGTAGGCGTTGTCTTGTCCTTGGCTGGGTACTGACTGACTGAGAGGGCATAGCAAGGTGGTGAGGTTGTGTTTGAGTTCGCATTTCCCTCAAGAGGTAGCATCTAGGGCCTGGCGGCTCAGATACTGTACAGAGAGAGAGCATGTGGGCGACTTCACCATGGAACAAGGCGCACGCTATTGAAAATATGGTTTATCCTCTCTTTTAAAGGTGCTCAAAGTTGACCCATTTTGCATACCATACCATGTGACGTCCGTGTCTTCATCACTGGAAAAGATAAACGGTTGAGATTGATGTCATTTAAAAGCTTACAAACAGAGTTGTCAAACTATTTTATAATTTCTTGAAGAAGAATGTATTTTTTTACCTTAAACGTCAATGATCTAAAAACGCATATGTTCACATATGCTGTAGCTTAGATCCTATTTTACATCCTCTGAGGTTTTTATGTTGTGCCCACCATCGGTTGAGACACACATGCTCTTGAATACAGGGTGGGTGTCATGTTTTGGCTGATAAATGTACTAAAATGGGAATAACATTTACATTTCAACTTCCGAATGGTACCACAAAGATGGTTGGAGGTCCACACATCAGAGAATGTTGACTTGAATGGGAATATCTGTTGTTTTAAATTATATTATCAACCCTCCATAGGAAACCTATTGCAATCATAGAAATATAGATAATAGAAAAGAGCGTAACCATTTAAGTTGACATTCAACGGTGGGTGGACCAGCGACCATCTTTGTGGTAGTAATTAGAAGTAAAAATGTCAATTCAATTTCAATAGTGTACCAGCTACATTGCAGTGGTCTGAAGCGATAGGTCCGTTCTATTAATTATATTTCTATGATTGAAATGATTCAATGATTCAAATGGATTGACCCTAAAGCGAGAAGGAGATAAAAAGACTGTATATAATGGCTGAGATCGCCAAAATAAAGGAAACACATTTACATTTTAGTCATTTAGCAGACGCTCTTATCCAGAAGCGACTTACAGTTAGTGAGTGCATACATTTTCATACTGGCCCCATGGGAATCGAACCCACAACCCTGGCGTTGCAAGCGCCATGCTCTACCAACTAAGACCAGCATAAAGTGTCTTAATAGGTTGTTGGGTCACCACGAGCTGCCAGAACAGCTTCAATGCGCCTTGGCATAGATTCTACAAGTGTCTGGAACTCTATTGGAGGGATGTGACGCCATTCTTTCATGAGAAATTCCATAATTTGGTGTTTTGTTGATGGTGGTGGAAAACGCTGTCTCAGGCGCCGCTCCCATAAGTTTTCAATTGGTTAATATCTGGTGACTGAGACACACAGACACACACACAGAGACACACACACACCCTTTAAACCCCCTATGCTCCTTTGAGACCCCTCTTTCAAAGTCACTGAGATCTCTTCTTCTAGACATGGTAGCCAAAATAATGGGCAACTGGGCGTTTTTATATATGACCCTAAGCATGATGGCTTAATTAACTCAGAAACCACACCTGTGCGGAAGCACTGCTTTCAATATACTTTGTATCCCTCATTTACTCAAGTGTTTTCTTTATTTTTGCAGTTACCTGTATATTTAGAGAGAAAGAGATGACAGATAATCTACTGTTAGGCGTGTGTGACATAACACTTAAATTACACTCAACATTGACCTTGGGATCCTGACATGCGCATTACAAGCCTAGTCCATGAAACTAAACCGCATTTTCCAAGTAATGCACAATGAACCCCAGGAGGTTGGCGGCACCTTCATTGGGGAGAACGGGCTCGTGGTAATGACCGAACGGAATCAGTGAATGGTCTCAAATACATCAAACACATGGTTTCCAGGTGATGCCATTCCATTTGCTCCATTATTATGGAGCCCTCAGCAGCCTCCCACTGCAGTGAACGATTACATCACAGGTGAGGTGATCATACTGAACATTCTCACAGGTTCAGAATGTCACCGAGCCGCCGGCCAAACGGCCCAGAATGTCCTCGCAGTGAGCAGTCAGTCAGAGCAGAATTAGAGCAGGTGTGTGTGCAGTGTCGACCGTGGCCCCTCCCATTTACGCTCTCCTCTGCCTTCCATGACATGATCGAATTGACCTTTTCTCAGTGCGAACTGCTGCTTCCCAGACAGATTGACAGAAAACCAGCGTAGCATGACCTTGTAGCTGACTGCCATCCCTGGGAGAAGGCCTCCAACTCTGGGTTCAATAGCTCATCATCAATACCCCCTCTGGGTAATTAGTGAGAGAGGCAGGGTCCTGTCATGGGGACAGATAAACCTATACTCAGTGCAGAGAGAGGATGTTCATGTGTGAGACGCACATTTAGTTTTGTGGTCTTTTTCAGTAAATAAAGCACCTTTATGATACATTTTTAATCCAGATGTTAAACTGTAGAAGGGCTGAGTTTGGACGTACTTCTTACCACTTGCTGAGTAACTTTAATTAGTTGAACTGCCTGTGTTTATAAGCCTAATCAAATTAGACATCCGTGCTTGACAATATGCTAATGGCAGGCGAGGTGGCGACTTCACACCAACATGGATGTCTGCAGCATCATTAGTGTAGCCGTTTAATATGTCACAACACTAATAAGCCCTATCATTAACAGTTTGTTTGACATGATGAATAAATTGGGGGTAGAAAAAATCACTTTCAAAGCTATATAACATTATTGAGGCCCTTTGAAGCTATCAAAGAGACCCATATCATTATATTATCACCCCGAGTTGTAGCACTTCTATTTTCTGGACAATCCTTAAAAGGCTTGTTTTGTTGCTCACGGAGCTATGTAATATCTTGTTTAATTAGCTGGATTTAAGCTCTATCTCGCTAACAAACAGGCATATGGTCTTTATCCACCCATGGCCTTGGCCCAACCAATGAATATGCATATCCTGGGACCGGAGTTAGCTTGTTACCCCCGGAATGAATTCAGCACAAGTCTAATCCCTGATCTATTATTTACCCCTTGACCAAACATGCGAGTGGGGCTTCTTCTTCCAGACGCTCGACTTGATAGAAATGACTGTCTTGGGATTCCACTCTCTCTAGGTCCAAAAGTCAAGACTGAGAAGCCAGTCACTGACTGCTCTCTCTCTCTCTCTCTCTCTCTCTCTCTCTCTCTCTCTCTCTCTCTCTCTCTCTCTCTCTCTCTCTCTCTCTCTCTCTCTCTCTCTCTCTCTCTCTCTCTCTCTCTGCTCTCTCTCTCTCTCTGTTTCTCTCTCTCTCTCTCTTTCTCTCTGTCTTTCTCTCTCTCTCTCTCTCTTTCTGTCTTTCTCTCTCTCTCTCTCTCTCTCTGTCTCTCTCTCTGTATCTCTCTCTGTCTCTCTCTGTCTGTCTGTCTGTCTCTCTCTCTCTCTCTCTCTCTCTCTCTCTCTCTCTCTCTCTCTCTCTCTCTCTGTTTCTGTCTCTCTCTCTCTCTCCCCCTTCCTCTCTCCCCTTCCTCTCTTGACTCTTGAGATGCCTCAGTCAAATGTTGAGCAGCAAACCCCTCGTAAAAACAAGTGCACAATGAAACATTAATGAGAGAGCAGCACACTTCAGACGATCATCAGAGGGACACAACTTAGGAAACATGGGGGAAATCAGTGGGGGAAACCGGTGTCCTCAAGCATTCCTTCCTTCCTACTGGAGCAACTTGATGCACTAGTTTGAATTCTGAAGTATCTCACTCATCTCAAAGCCCTTTTGGTGTGTGGTGTGTGTGTTGTTTGTGTGTTTGTGTACACGTTTTACTATAGTCCTCACAAGAGTAGTAAACCAACTAAAATTCAGAGAAGTAAGGACATTTTGCTGGTCCTCACTTGTAAAAAGGCTATTTTAGGCTTAGGGGTTAGGTTTAGGGTTAGAATTAGGGTTATGGTTAAGGTTAGGGGTTAGGGGTAAGGGTTAGGGAAAATAAGATTTTGAATCGGAATCAATTGTTGGTCCAAAAAGTTCTCACAAGTATAATAAGACATAGCTGTGTGTGTGTGTGTGTGCGTGCGGTTGAGCGAAATCTGAGTTTGCTCACCATAATGTGAAATGAAAAATATTTTGTGGGTACTGGGCACCATATATGTAAACATTGAAAGCAAGTAAAGTCAACTTTGGAGTATAAGTAGCATGGTCTGGAAAGGTGGATAGGGTTTATAAAAAATATGAGATAACATTTTTAGATGTAATAATTATTGTTTTATGAATTTGGCATCTTTAATGTTTCAAATATTTCGTTTCTTTAATTGAGAATTAATTTCCCCATGATAATAACTCATTTAGCCTATTAACAACAATTTCCCATAAACAAACAGAACAACAGGTTACAGTAGGCTATTTAACGGGATCCTATCTCACACGAAATCTTACGGGAAATAAAAGTACAAGTGTTTAGTAAATTGTAAAAGGCTCAACACTGCTCCATGATTTTTCATGTCCGCAGGGTAGGGGTTTAGTCGAGTTGGCGCATTGTCACACACAGATGTGCCTCTTTACCCTGACACTACACCGTGACCGACTCAAACTCAAGACCCACAGTCACTCAGGTTACATTCACAAGGCGTATAACAGCCCCGAGATTCCTGTCAGATTTTGTACCGCTAGAGCCCGACTTCCAGAAGCCACCTTCCTAATTCTCCAACCAAGTCTTATCCTAATTCTCCAACCAAGTCTTATCGTCCACAACGTGTCCTCGGCGCATACAGCTGATTTAGCAGAATAAATATCGGGGAGAGCCCGGGTCGGGACTATAGGGAAAACTGTCTTCTCCTCACAAGCATAGGTTTATTCGCCCTTTTCCCCGAAGACGCTGTCAGCGATTTCCCTCGGCATCTCCTGGTTCACGTTTTGGAAAGGGGACAGTCGTGCCTCTGCCTGCATTCATATCCCGAGACCGACGGTGTGTTCCAAAGCAACGTCTTCTGTTCTGCCATGACCAGGGACGTATTTTTCTCAGTGAACCAGCCAGTGTTAATTTCTGAGGATAAAAGCCTGAAACGAAGACGCGTCTCCGTTTTCAATCAAATGTCATAAAACTGTTATTGAGCACGAGTCAATAGTTTTCTTGCGGGGACGACGCCGACTTTTTAATTACTTCAGACTGTAATATATCAGGGAAGAAGTCCCCCACTTGAGGGCGAAATCAGACATTCGAGGACGGCAAGTTCGAGAGCGCCAGGACCCGAGTCTTCCGTATACAACATGCAGAAATGGTAAATATGATTTTGAAACTGTTTACCCATTCAAATGAAGCCCTGCGTCAGGTATGGAGCTGGATTACAAACATTGATATAACTTTTTCTAACCGGCGACTGGCCTGTATGGCCTATTATTGCCCCAAGAAAGTTATAAATAATTAATGCACATTCATGATATTTTGTTTACTCTTTCCACATACTTTACAAATGTGATATTTTGTTTTGGATATCGGCAATATTTAGATTAGGCTTTTATCGACTATTTTATTATAATACAACTTCTATTTAGCCTACCTTTTGTAAACTTTATTCAATCAACATGTTGGTGGCCAATATAAAAATCCCTCACTGCAACACATTATTATAACTTATAATAAACTAGGCCTATCACTTATCGATATCATGAGAATGAATATTATTTTTGGCGTTTACAATTTTCTGTTGTTTTTGTGTTTGTTGAACTTCAGTATGGAGTTGATTTTTACCCCAGGTGCCTGTATTAAGCACAATCAGACAGACCGTTTGAGTACTGAAACTTTTTACAAAATGTCCCGAACATATAGCCTATCCAGCATTTTTTTCAAATTTGTGAACATCCAAGGCCAGTGACACTTGTCAAGACGTCACCTTCAGATGTTGTTGATTGTTAGAGCGTGCATAACGATTCTACAGTGACCATTTTTTGTGTCAACTACTCACTCCAGTCTTTGGCCTACACAATGTAGCCTACCTCAGATAAAACCAATTATAGAATACACAACAAAACAAAATGCTATTTTAAAGATGACACCATGTAAAGCAATGTAAAACATCATCAATAGTACATTTCTGTTTATATTTACACACTGCTATATCAAAAATGTATCAGAACAAAATGTTGCCACTATTTTGCATTCTCAATTTTAACCCTTTCCAAACAGAACTTTATAATTGTGGAAACATTTCCAGATTATGAATATATTCCTGTGTTACATATTTAACATGCAAGTACTAATGGGTTGAAATAGTTGAACAACTTTTG
Organism: Coregonus clupeaformis; assembly: GCF_020615455.1. NCBI lineage: Eukaryota > Metazoa > Chordata > Actinopteri > Salmoniformes > Salmonidae > Coregonus > Coregonus clupeaformis. The sequence continues at coordinate 62,816,112 of NC_059206.1, forward strand.
AAGTGACTTTGAAGTTATTAATGTGTGATGCAGTTACTAGTAGCTCTTGGCTTGGGTTCATTTGGTTTCGTAGAGTGTACCAGGAAGTTGTGCAGCTTCCTATAAACAAACAAACACATAGCCTGCAGTTGTGAATTTTATGTTATTATAAGATTTTTTCAGTTTGATTAAATACAGTAGTTTTGAGGTGTTTTTATGTCATGACTTGAGGCCAACAAAAACTTTTTTTTTGTGTGTGTGTGTATTCGAAAAACTATTTTTGCAACAGCTGGTTGAATACATGTATACAATCCAAAATACTTTGTATTGTTGAAGACTTAACAATTTACAATGTATTAGCGTACAGTGTTTTCTCTCTGTCATGCATTCCTATAGCCTACGTGTGTCTACGTCTATGTAGCCTTGCTTCTACTTCCCCTAAAAGTCGAGGAGTTGGAGAGAGAGCAAAAACGAACAGCGTGTGACAGTTGAGCAGAGCAGAGCAGAACACAGAGGCATTTCATGCCAGAGTAACACATTTCTACATGGACATTTCTGAAGGGTAGAGGAGTCAGGAGCGAAAAAGAAAGGAACATATTCCCTCCTTCACTTTGACTGCTCCACTCAGTTTCTGGGTTCAGGGCTTTACATAATGTTTAGTCCTAATCTGGGGAGCCTGTCAGTGATGTTTCATGGTTGTGCAAGTGCTGCAGTCAGTGAATGGCAATTTGCATTCCAGGAGTATTATTTGATTACTTTTATCTGCTGCTGCTACTAGCCTGGGCCCCTTCGCATGCATTTCATCTTGCCTGCCATTTAGCAGGTCGACACACCGTCGTTCCTTACTTATTCTCTCTCTCTCTCTCTCTCTCTCTCTCTCTCTCTCTCTCTCTCTCTCTCTCTCTCTCTCTCTCTCTCTCTCTCTCTCTCTCTCTCTCTCTCTCTCTCTCTCTCTCTCGCTCTCTCTCTCTCTCTCTCTCGCACCTCTCTCTCTCTCTCTCTCTCTCTCTCTCTCTCTCTCTCTCTCTCTCTCTCTCTCTCTCTCTCTCGCTCTCTCTCGCACTCTCTCTCTCTCGCACTCTCTCTCTCTCTCTCTCTCTCTCTCTCTCTCTCTGTCGTGGTTCAGACAAGAAAAGCAGACAAGGAAAGCAGAGGGGAAGTAAAGTAGAGGAAGGGAGAGAAGGAGCGCTAAAAAGTGAATGAGATGTGAAGGAGATGGGAGGAAAGAGATAAAGAAAATAAGAGAAAAGTGGAAGATGGGACTAGACAGTGAAAGTGATCCATCGAACGACGAGTGAAGGGAGGGGAGAGGAAAATGAAGAAGCAGGGGAACTTTTTCCATGTAGCAGGCAGAGACCAGAACCTCAGGGCCAGAGTTGTCAGACAGCAGCGGCGGTGGGCTGTGATTCCTCTGGGCCTTGACTGAGGAGTTGGAGAGGGGAGCTGCTGGTTAGCCGGTTCAATAATCTCATGGACAGGTAGGGCCAGTCTGGACCCCCTGAGAGCCAGTGTTAATGAAGAGCAGGGCTGCTTAGTGCTCCCCTGCTCTGACCCCGCGCCGCCTGTCCCCACCGCCTGGATCATCTGATCTCTCCCTCTATTCTTTCCTCTCCTCTTCAAGGAGTTATATTGTAGTTTTCTTTCTTCATTGAGACTGGAAGGGTGTTAAGTGATGAGGTTGAACCGATGAAAAATATGGCGGTGTTTTCTCTCTCATTTCAGTGTCTTTTGTGACGAGAAGTGATTGTGTGCGTGTGTGTGTGTGTGTGTATGTATGTGTGTGTGTGAACCGCCACCTCATGTCTCCGTGTACGCTTTTTTTGCACCAAGATACTTTTGTCAACAAAGGGCAGGAGACAGATAGAGGGAGGGAAAGAAAGTGACGATGTGTCGCCAGACAGGTAGCTACTGCTTCTTCCTGTTCTGCTCAAACAACCCAGAAACACATCAACAATGCTCTTGTTTACTCAGTGGAGGGGTGGGCCACCATGCCACACACACACATACACACACACTTTTGTATTGCTCTCCTTGTGGGGACCAAATAATTTATTCCTATCCAAAATCCTATTTTCCCTGACCCTAAATCTAACCCTAGCCTTAACCTAACCTTAAACCTAACCTTAACCCCAAACCCCTAACCCTAACCCTAAAACTATACCTAACACAAACTCCTAACCATAACCCCTAACCCCTAACCTTAATTCCCTAACCCTAATTGTAGCCCTAACCCTAAACCTAACCCCTAAGCCTAAAATATTTTTTCCTCGTTTAGACCGGCAAAATGTCCCCACTTGTCTGAATTTTCCTTGTTTTACTATCCTTGTGAGGACTTCTGGTACCCACAAAGATAGTTAAACAAAAACACACACACACGGCCTGATATCTCCTGCTCCTCTCCACTCGTCCACTCTTCTAATAAAGCCTTGGTGTTAGCGATAGTGTGTCTTGGCAATGACAGAAAAGGTAATATTTTGAGAGAGAGGGGTTCTGTACCTCTTGGTGGCTGGAGACGAAAGCCTTTGAAAAGGACACTGTAACCGAAGCCGCAGGCATTAGGACTAAACAAAGACACTGTGAAATCTTAAAACAAATTAGATCTCAGGCAGTAATTTAATAAAAAGCACAGTGGGAGATGTACTTGATTTAAAACAATATACATTTGGTAGACATTAATTACATTTTTACCCCAGCGCAGAGGGAAAGAAATCAAATCCACACACACTTTCTCCAATTCCCTCTTAACACATTCTACCATTTGGACACACTTTTCCACCCCGGGTTTCAAATTAAAAGTGAAATGATAGTTTTTACATGAAGATTTAAGATGTGTTTTGTTAGTAGGCGTAATTGTCCTCTAATTAATATCTCTGTGAAGAGTCTTAAAGGGACAATATTGTCGACTTGTTACGGAGTGGGATTTTATCAGTGGACTACAACTGAATCAGATCACAAGCCGAGTCTTAAGACTAGAAGCTGGGAGAAATGTTTGAGCTGTAAAATGATACGTGTGTGTGTGTGTGGTGTGTGTGAATGTGTGTGTGTGCACAGTTAAGTATTTCTCAAGAAATCCAATGAAGCATGCACATACAATATATTTAGGACTAGTCACTTTCTTAAAGTGAGGTAAGTCTAGACGTTGTATGTATTCCAACTTAATAATACATTAATACGATTCAAATTGGTGAGTAACACTATGTAATCAAAGGAGAACTCAAGTAACTGTTCTCTCTTACAGGAAAAGTTTGGACTATTGCTTTAAACATGCACAGGGCATGCGTTGCACTCCCACTATCTATTTATTTGTTCAAGAGGAGAAATGATAGCACCCATTCAGACCAACTCTTGCGGTGCTGCTGAGAACTACACGACTGTGCGGTATATATTTTATTTTACCGTGTCACGGAACACACAGTCACGATTCCTTTATGTTTCGACCGTAATTTTGCGCTGGGCCTAATTGATTTTGCACAGAACTAATTATGGGCCTTCAGTGTAAAATAAACACTTCAATGTCACCCGGTTGGCTAGGGAATGATCGGTAGGGAAATTGCAGTTCAGCTGTAATCCATACGTTCTTTAAGGGGGTGAGGAAGTAATTAATGTCGACGCTATAGAAATGGAGCGAGTAGAGAGCGAAAGTGATGGGGGAGAGAGGGAGAGAGAGAGAGAGAGAGAGAGAGAGAGAGAGAGAGAGAGAGAGAGACATGGCTGTCCGTGTAACCAACAGGAGTCTCAGTGTAACTGAATGACTCAACTGGGAGGTATAAGGTTAGTGTGGTATAATTTATATTTTTATAGCTCTCTCGGACTGTCACTGCTACTCCCGGAGTAAGTTGTTCGACGTGGTGCCATGTGGAAAGAGCTGGGAGAATCGGGTGTAGGGAATGATGGGAACTCCAGAACCCCCCGTCTGTCTTCCTTAGTCTCTCCCTCTCACTACATTTTTCTCTCTTTTTCTCAGTTTACCTCCCCTTTTTCTGTAAGCCCACCACTGTAAAAGTATACGTGACATAACATTTTACGCCAACGAGGTAATTCATATTTTGAAGTTGAAACAACTAAGACTTTTTACATTGTATCACACTGAAGAGTTGTTTTGTGTGGGTGTGAGAGCCGTTGGCCCACCTTCTAGTGCCTTGAGTGTCTTGGAGTAGACCCCCTTAGGCCACATGGAGTGATTTGATTAAAAGAGAATAATTTGCCCTAAAGGTGACTTTCCTGCCTTCTCCCCACTCCAAAAACTACAGTGGAAGAAATCAGATATGACAAGATAAGTGGCGTCCCATGAATAATTTCTGAGGAACTGAAAAGTAGCATGTTGACTTTGGAATTATTTGCTTGAGTGTCTAACCCAGTCAGGGACAATGTTATTTTCACCTGAATTGACTTTTTAACGATTCCTCAGGTTTTTCGATCCAGTCTCTCTCTCTCTCTCTCTCTCTCTCTCTCTCTCCCTCTCTCTCTCTCTCTCTCTCTCTCTCTCTCTCTCTCTTTCTCTCTCTCTCTCTCTCTCATCTCTATCTCTCTCTCTCTCTCTCTTTCTTCTTCTCTAACTCCACAAAACGTTCAGTGTTGAACATGTCTGTACCTCTAAGCCCTCATCATCATTATACCAGTAACGACCATGAGTTCCATCTGTCCCATGGAACCAGCTCAGAGAGTAACAGTATCAGATGGGTTGTGTCTTAGTTAGGGCCTGTGGTTTGAACACAGATGATCTGGTTGCTTGTGTTAGTAGCAGCGGTAGCAGCCCACATGTGAATCTCCCAGTCTGACACTCCAGGGAGTCCGTCTATGGGCGTCTGTTATGGGCAGGATTGAGTGGAAGCTGCTTCAGGCTTTGGGTCTTCATTACTTTATGACTTGCCTGATGTCTCGGTTTGCTCTATCTTTCCACATGAAGTGTATGGTACAGTACGTCTTAAGCAATGTTTTTGTTGTAATTTGGCTCCTCCCCAGCTTTTTGTAGAATCACAACATTTCAGATTGACAACCTCCCCTTCAAATCAAATCAAATTGTATTTGTCACATGCGTGAATACAACAGATGTAGACTTTACCGTGAAATGCTTACTTACGAGCCCTTTCCCAACAATGCAGTTAAAAAGTACCAAAATTTGCTAAATAAGAAAAAGGAAATATTAACACAATAAAATAACAATAACGAGGATATATACAAGGAGTATCGTTACCGAGTCAATGTGCAGGGGTACGAGGTAGTTGAAGTAATTGAGGTAATATGTTTCAGTCAATCTATATCTGCTTGAATATGGAATGAAACTGATGTAGTATGATGCAGATCTAGTATTATCCAGATCTAGTACCATGCAGATCTAGGATGATGCAGATCTAGTACGATGCCTTTCTGTTTTGTCTCTTATTCTATCTCTGTTACTCAGAGCTGCTTGAATCTTTAGTTTATCTCACAGGAAAGGAACGGGTATATTTATATTAGATTTATACTCAGACAGTTGCTTTCAAACAGATCTCTACATTTGTGAATGACGTAATTATGAGGTATGCAATGAATTACGCCGCGCACATAATTTTTTATATCCCTCGAGCGCGGTACATCAAAACTATTCCAGCGTACTATGTCACTGTAGAGTAACTTCATACAGCGTTAAACGTGAATGAAGTCTTTTTCAGATGGAACAGCTGTACTTCAATGAGTAGCCGTAGACTTTGCGTGCCCGTACATGGGATCTACATGTCAATGGCACGCCAGCCTCTTGAGTACGTATTCCCCCAAACTGTCTTATTCACTAGTGAAGTCACCGCAATGAGAAAAGCATTCAACATTACGGCGTACAGAACATTACAATAACCACTACACATGAATTTGGCCCCCCAAAAGGTTGTGAGAGTGGTGAAAATCTATTTTTTAATAGCTCCAGTTCAAGCCTTACAGCTGCATAGGGAATTGACCTCGTGTTGGGACAGTACTGTAACATATGGTAGTAACTCAATAAGACTGATTGTATCAAATTTAATTGAAAGCTTCCTGCTGGGATGAGGTCCGGTGACAACACTGACAAATATACCCTGTATGTCTATATAATTACGCCTATATGATTAAATATATGCAATATAACCTATGTTGTATGACTATTTATTTACAATTCAGCATCGCCTATGATATACACTGAGTGTACAAAACATTAAGAACACCTGCTCTTTCCATGACATAGACTGACCAGGTGAATCCAGGTGAAAGCTATGATCCCTTAGTGGTCTGAGTGGAAAATTGGAATATTTGCTGTTGTTGGCAAGGAGGTTTGGAACTCTCTTTATTATTGGTCTATTCACTAATTTACACATGGTGATGTCACTGTTGAAGGCCAACACTCCATCCCACCAAAACAGTATTTTCAAACAGTTCTTACGTTATCATCATTTTCAAAATGGTACATTATTATTCCCAAAATATATACACTGAGAGTACAAAACATTATGAACACATGCTCTTTCAATGACAGACTGACCAGGTGAATCCAGATGAAAGCTATGCTCCCTTATTGATGTCAGTAGATGAAGGGGAGGAGACCGGTCAAAGAAGGATTTGTAAACCTTGAGACAATTGAGACATGAATTGTGTATATGTGTGCCATTCAGAGGGTGAATGGGCAAGAAAAGGATTTTAAGTGCCTTTGAATGGGGTATGGTAGTAGGTGCCAGGCGCACCGGTTTGAGTGTGTCAAGAACTGCAACACTGCTGTGTTTTTCACTCTCAACAGTTTCCTGTGTGTATCAAGGATGGTCCACCACCCAAAGGACATCCAGCCAACTTGACACAGCTGTGGGAAGCATTGGAGTCAACATGGGCCATTATCCCTGTAGAACGCCGACACCTTGTAGAGTCCATGCACCGACAAATTGAGGCTGTTCTGAGGGCAAAACGGGGAGTAACTCAATATTAGGATGGTGTTCCTAATGTTTTGTACACTCAGTGTATACAATGGCTTACGAAAGTATTCACCCCCCTTGGCATTTTTTCCTATTTTGTTACCTTACAACCTGGAATTAAAATGGATTTGTTGGGGGTTTGTATCATTTGATTTACACAACATGCCTACCACTTTGAAGATCAAAATATTTTTTATTGTGAAACAAACAAGAAATAAGACAACAAAGTCAATACTTTGTAGAGCCACCATTTGCAGCAATTACAGCTGCAAGTCTCTTGGGGTATGTCTCTATAAGCTTGGCACATCTAGCCACTGGGATTTTTGCCCATTCTTCAAGGCAAAACTGCTCCAGCTCCTTCAAGTTGGATGGGTTCCACTGGTGGACAGCAATCTTTAAGTCATACCACAGATTCTCCATTGGATTGAGGTCTGGGCTTTGACTAGGCGATTCCAAGACATTTAAATGTTTCCCCTTAAAACACTCGAGTGTTGCTTTAGCAGTATGCTTAGGGTCATTGTCCTGCTGGAAGGTGAACCTCCATCCCAGTCTCAAATCTTTGGAAGACTGAAACAGGTTTCCCTCAATAATTTCCCTGTATTTAGCACCATCCATCATTCCTTCAATTCTGAACAGTTTCCCAGTCCCTGCCGATGAAAAACATCCCCACAGCATGATGCTGCCACCACCATGCTTCACTGTGGAGATGGGGTTCCCGTGGTGATGAGAGGTGTTGGTTTTGCACCAGACATAGCGTTTTCCTTGATGGCCAAAAACCTCAATTTTAGTCTGATCTGACCAGCGTACCTTCTTCCATATGTTTGGGGAGTCTCCCACATGCCTGTAAAGCCCAGCTCTGTGGAGTGTATTGCTTAAAGTGGTCCTATGGACAGATACTCCAATCTCCGTCGTGGAGCTTTGCAGCTCCTTCAGGGTTATCTTTGGTCTCTTTGTTGCCTCTCTGATTAATGCCCTCCTTGCCTGGTCCAGTGAGTTTTGGTGGGCGGCCCTCTCTTGGCAGGTTTGTTGTGGTGCCATATTCTTTCAATTTTTTAATAATGGATTTAATGGTGCTCTGTGGGCTGTTCAAAGTTTCGGATATTATTTTATAACCCAACCCTGATCTGTACTTCTCCACAACCTTGTCCCTGACCTGTTTGGAGAGCTCCTTGGTCTTCATTGTGCCGCTTGCTTGGCGGTGCCCCTTGCTTAGTGGTGTTGCAGACTCTGGGGCCTTTCAGAACAGGTGTATATATATACTGAGATCATGTGACAGATCACGTGACACTTAGATTACACAGAGGTGGACTTTATTTAACTAACTATGTGACTTCTGAAGGTAATTGGTTGCACCAGATCTTATTTAGGGGCTTCATAGCAAAGGGGGTGAATACATACAGTGAGGGAAAAAAGTATTTGATCCCCTGCTGATTTTGTACGTTTGCCCACTGACAAAGAAATGATGAGTCTATAATTGTAATGGTAGATTTATTTGAACAGTGAGAGACAGAATAACAACAACAAAAATCCAGAAAAACGCCTGTCAAAAATGTTATAAATTGATTTGCATTTTAATGAGGGAAATAAGTATTTGACCCCCTCTCAATTAGAAAGATTTCTGGCTCCCAGGTGTCTTTTATACAGCGTCAATACTTTGTAGAAGCAACTTTGGCAGCGATTACAGCTGTGAGTCTTTCTGGGTAGGTCTCTAAGAGCTTTCTACACCTGGAATAGTTATCCATTACTATGTTCAGAATTCTTCAAGCTCTGTCAAAGTGGTTGTTGATCATTGCTAAACAACCATTTTCAGGTCTTGCCATAGATTTTCAAGTAGATTTAAGTCAAAACTGTAACTCGGCCACTAAGGACATTCACTGACTTCTTGGTAAGCAACTCCAGTGTAGATTTGGCCTTGTGTTTTAGGTTATTGTCCTGCTGAAAGGTGAATTCATCTCCCAGTGTCTGGTGGAAAGCAGACTCTGTCAATTAGGTAAGTATTGTGGAGTAACTACAATGTTGTTGATCCATCCTCAGTTTTCTCCTATCACAGCCATTAAACTCTGTAACTGTTTTAAAGTCACCATTGGCCTCATGGTGAAATCCCTGAGCGGTTTCCTTCCTCTCCAGCAGCTGAGTTAGGAAGGACGCCTGTATCTTTATAGTCACTGGGTGTATTGATACACCATACAAAGTGTAATTAATAACTTTACCATGCTCAATGTCTGCATTTTAATTTTTACCCATATACCAATAGGTGCCCTTCTTCGCGAGGCATTGGAAAACCTCCCTGGTCTTTGTGGTTGAATCTGTGTTTGAAATTCACTGCTCGACTGAGGGACCTTACAGATAATTGTATGTGTGGGGTACAGAGATGAGGTAGTCATTCAGAAATTATGTTAAACAGTATTATTGCACACAGAGTGAGTCCATGCAACTTATTACGTGACTTGTTAATCACAATTTTACTCCTGAACATTTTAGGCTTGCCATAACAAAGGGGTTGAATACGTATTGACTCAAGACATTTCAGCTTTTCATTTTAATACATTTGTAAACATTTCGAAAAACATAATTCCACTTTATGGGGTATTGTGTGTAGGCCAGTAACAAAACCTCTCAATTTAATCAATTTTAAATTCAGGCTGTAACACAACAAAATGTGGAAAAAGTCAAGGCGTTTGAATATTTTCTGAAGACGCTGTACGCCATCCCCATATGCAGTTGGAATTGATGACCGTATTTTCACAGTCCTTTGTACTGTAACTTTACAATACATAGCCATGAACCTGGCGGACACGTTTGAAGTCGAACCCGTGATTATTTGCCGCTGAGGTAATAATTATCATTGTCATAATCATAGTAATTAGGCAGTCTAAGAGTGATTAGAGTTCTGTCTGAATGGCTGTGTTGTGATCCCACTCTCCCACTTTCCCTGTTTTGGGGTGATATTTAGGGTGATGTTGGGTGACGTCAGTTGCAGGTGCAGGATATGGGAGTGGAGTGTAGGTGTGTTTTGGGAACAAGGCTGCTTGGGAATAGTGCTGACAGGTAGTGTGCATTGCCGGGAGGGGGACAGTGGCACTTTAGAGGCAGGGAGAGACACAAGAGGAGCGTCTTAGTCTCAGAGGACTCCTTTCATGGGACTTTGCATTCCACCAAGGCAGAGGCAGGGAGAGGCACAAGACGAGACATGCGTACCCCCCCTCCCCTCCCTCCCTCCCCCATTTCCAACCCCTGTACTTCCTCCCTCCCTCTCTCCCTCTCCCTGTGACCTTAACATTTATCAAAGAACCCCATGCTGGAATTCCTCTCAGCATCTGTGCCCTGCTGGCGAGCGAGACAGACGTGCACTGAGACACACAAACACACACACACATACACACCGTCCCAAGCTGTTTTAAATATGTGACTCTGCGGAGGGAGGGCTGTCCTTGCTGATCCCCTCGGGAGTCTGAGGATTACTACAACCCCCCACCCCCTTTTTCACCTCTCTCTCCCCTTCATCTCTCTCTCTCTCTCTCTCTCTCTCTCTCTCTCTCTCTCTCTCTCTCTCTCTCTCTCTCTCTCTCTCTCTCTCTCTCTCTCTCTCTCTCTCTCTCTCTCTCTCTCTCTCTCTCCCTTCCTTCCTTGTTTCTTTATTGTACCTCCTGTCACTTCATCCTATTCATTTAACCTTTCATTAGTGTCAGCAGACAGCCTCTGTGTCTAGTGGATGGTGTAGGAACAATGCCAAAAAAAAGCCCCACTGTTAGTTATTAGATTCCTTCGTCCCCCGTTTACCCCGACAACCCAATATTGGAAAGAGAGAGCGACAGAGATAGAATGGGAGTAAATAAGAAAGAGAGGGATGGAAAGTGGGGGAAAGAGAGGGGGAGAGAGAGGGGGTGAGAGAGGGGGAGAGAGAGAGGGGGAAAGGGGAAGAGGGGGTTGCGTGGTTGTGGCACCAGCCCATCTCCCCGGGTGCAGCATGCATCAGGCCCCTTCTGGACTTGTCAAGGACATGTGCCACATGTTGATAGCACACAGGAGCCAGAGAGAGAGGGAGAAGTACAGAGAGGGGGGGGAGAGAAGGACAGAAACAGGGCGTAGAAAGAGAGGGGGAGGAAAGGAGGGAAAGAAAGAGACAGAAAGGGACAAAAAGAGAGGAAGGGGTTTGAATAGAGAGGAACAGAAATGGATAGAGAGAGAGAGCAGGAGAGAGAGAGAGAGAGAGACAGAGACAGAGAGAGAGAGAGAGAGAGACAGAGAGAGAGAGGGAGAGAGGGAGGGAGGACGGCAGGCGGGGTAGGTGGGTCTGGCTTGCTGCAGCAGCTCTGGAGGAGTTTACTGAAAACACAAACAGTTAGTGCAGGAATTCTGTTTTTAATGGGCATAGGAGGGGACAGGACAGAAGGACCAGGGCCCTCTGCTGCTCTCCTCCCTGCTTCTCTCTCTCTCTCTCTCTCTCTCTCTCTCTCTCTCGCTCTCTTTCTCTCTCTCATTCTGACTCTCTCTCTCTCTCTCTCTCTTTCTCTCTGTCTCTTCTGTCTCTTTCTCACTCTCATTCTGACTCTCTCTTTCTCTCTCTCTCTCTCTTTCTCTCTCTCTCTCTCTTTCTCTCACTCTTTCTCTCTCTCTCTCTCTGTCTTCCCTCCTCCTGTATTGTGCCACTGTCTTTATGGTGCGTAGCCTCCTCATAGGACCCCTTTATGAAAGGTAGCAAACTTCAATACCCTGGCTGAGGCACCTAATGTCTATAGAGCTTTCTCTAACAGGGCCCAAGGCTTTGACCTGGCTTACATTCACATGGTGTATTTAGGAAAGACATACTATACATTATGGATATGGAAAGATGATACATTTCAGACTTAAGATAATGAAAACCACATTTCCAATATATTTGAATTAATTCTGAGTTTTAGTCTACATTTCATTCACTACGAAGTTACATGCCCCCTGGCATATGAATTCCAACTTATGAATCACATGATGATAATATCTTTCTAGAGAAGCCGGGTAGTGTTTCCTGTTGACATTATACTAGCATCCATGTTAAGGAGTCTAACTAGATTTGATGTGTCTCTGTCTCTATAGCTCAGTCAGCACACAGACAGCTTCCTGCTTTATCTATACATTAGCTGCAATGGATCACACCACCCAGCCTGTAGTAGAGAGCCATCGAGAGGGGGCGGTGAATCACTCTCTGTCACAGGGGATTGGGCCAGCACACATGTACGCACACACACACACACACACACACACACACACACACACACACACACACACACACACAACACACACACACGCAAGAAAACGAGTGCACATGCACAAGAAAATGTGCACACGCACACCTAAAGACAGGGAGGAGGCAACATTTTCGACCCCGACCAGAGTCCATCACACAGGGGTCCTGATGAAGTCCATCTCTCAGTCCTGTCACCCCTCTCCACCCCCATCTCTCCATCCCTCCTTCTCCTCCTCCGCGGCCACCACTCACTCCGAGACCTTAATCCACATCTTGTCCCTTAGTTAGAGCCCTGGCCAGCAGGACTTCTCTCCTTTCTCCTCTCCTCTTCTACTTTTTCTTTCTTTCTTTCTTTCTTTCTTTTCTTTCGTTCTTTCGTTCTTTCGTTCTTTCGTTCTTTCGTTCTTTCTTTCTTTCTTTCTTTCTTTCTTTCTTTCTTTCTTTCTTTCTTTCTTTCTTTCTTTCTTTCTTTCTTTCTTTCTTTCTTTCTTTCTTTCTCTCTCTCTCTCTCTCTCTCTCTCTCTCTCTCTCTCTCTCTCTCTCTCTCTCTCTCTCTCTCTCTCTCTCTCTCTCTCTCTCTCTCTCTCTCTCTCTCTCTCTCTCTCTCTCTCTCTCTCTCTCTCTCTCTCTCTCTCTGGGGCAGTAATTGATAGTGATGCGGCCTACTAACCATTCTGGTCAGCACTATACTAGAGAGGTGTGTGTGTCTGCGCGTGTTGAAGATGTAAGGAACCTGTATTGGCGGCGGAACCCCAGTCTCAGCTGTGGTATGTGTCCTCCACTAAGGAATGCATACAATGGAATCTGTTGTTTATTAGTTTAGTCGTCCTTGCATGTATAGAATCTCCCAAAAGAATCAAGAAGAATTTGAAAATAACTATTATTGTTATCTAGAAAATCATGAATGATTTTAAGAGCTATAATTTAGCCTCCCCAGTTTGCAGAAGCAGTCTGGGTCAGATAGTGCACGTGAGCATTTGAATATTTGTTTAATTCTGCAATAGACTGTACTGTATACCCTCAAACCATCATTGATGTGGCCTATCATGTCTAATTTAATGGTCTGTAAACATACAGTACATCTATAAACAATCTAGTATAAACATCTATAAACATCTATAAACTATTAACACATCTATACCTATATTCCATGTTTATCCTGTATAACCCATGCAGTACATTGTGTGTAGGTTGTATTTAGGTTCTCTCTTGTGTCTCCCTACTCCAGCATCAGGCAATCATGGCAGAGACGGCTGAGTGTCGGCGTGTGTGAAGTGTAATTGCTACAGGAAGAGGAGGGGAGCGTCTCTCCTCTTATCTGCTCCGTGGACTAAGCCCCCCCCACCCCTCCCCCCATCCACACAGGCCTCGTATTTATTACCCCCTAAGTAATCACTTTGCTCTCCCTCTTTTGATAGACTGTTGTTGCTCTAACTACTCGGGGTCCCTATAGGAATTTGGAGGCTCTCCAGTTTTATTAGACAAAGGTCCCTCATTATTCAGACGGTGCATTAAACCACCATTAGATCCACTCTGCCCCCCAGTCCACTGAGTCGCCCGCCGGATCCCGTTGCGAGACACTTCATACTGTATGTTGGGCACAGAATGCACACAAGCAAGCAGGCAGGCACACACACATACACATATGCACACACTGAGAATATTATTAGTTCATGGTAGTGGTCCCTTGTGGTAGTGGTCCCTTGTGGTGGTGGTCCCTTGTGGCTCAGTTGATAGAGCATGGCACTTGCAACGCCAGGGTTGTGGGTTCGGTTCCCACGGGGGACCTGTACGAAAATGTATGCACTCACTACTGTAAGTCGCTCTGGATAAGAGCGTCTGCTAAATGAATAAAATGTCAATGTAAAATGTAGTCCAGTCACTACAAACAGTAGTGAAGACAGAACTACTGTACATGGCCTACAGTGACATCAAAATGACTGTTGTCGGGTAAAGAAGATGAGTTTTAGTGACTCAGATGTGGTTTATTCTTTTTTGGCTTCTTCATTCTGTTTCCCCCCTCGGAGGCGGTTAGGCTTCGTCATTGTGGGTTTCTCTCTCTCTCTCTGCACTCGTTCTTTCAGCTTGTGTGTGTGTGTGTGTGTGTGTGTGTAGAGAGAGAGAGAGAGATCCTCCTCCACCCTCACTCCCTTCTCACTCATTTCCTGTGCTCTTTTTTTAATTTCTTTGTAGCCACCTGTGTGCGCCAATATGGCCGCCCTTCTTTGCCGTAGCTAATCGATGGGCTCTTATTGGGTTTGACTGTTTGGTCCAATATCTCATGGCCTAATCGCGGGCCGCCCCGGGGCCAGAGGATCCAGACTAATAACTCTTGTCAGTCTCAGGGGACTCGGTTGAGATCCAGAGATGAGGAGGGAGAGATGATTAGTACTGAGATGTTATGTAGCTGGAGTTCCAGACCCTCTAACACAGAGCAGAACATTATCTCCCCCCCCAAAAAAAAACCCCCATTGCATCCCAATCCTCATACATCTTAATTGTGTCATTTGGCTACCATAGTGACACATGCTAAATCATAAATTTTCCCCCTCTGCTGTAAATCCAATCCAAGACATGTTCCTGTAACAGGGACTCTCTGGCAAGCCTTCATAAGTCAGTGTAGTGAAGTTGGCAGAGAACAGAGGCTTTGTAGACTGTAGGAGGGAAACATATGGGGAACAAATAGAAACTAATATGTTTCCTGTATGTTTGTCTGTCCTTGTCAATGGCCGATGGGCCCAGGGCTGCAGAGCCCACGCTTCAATATGATTTCTGGTAAATCTTAGGAAAGAAGGTGGTTTGTTTGGACTGTAGCCTGTGGCTGTTTCTCAAATGGCATCGTATTCCCTATGTAGTGCACTACATTTGACAAGGGCCCATTGGTCTCTGTTAGTGCACTATATAGGGAATAAGGCAGTGACTCCTCGATGCACTCTGAAGGTAGATGGATGTCATGGTCACTCCTTGGTATGGTACACATAAACCCTGTATTAGACACATTGGCATTCTGTATTGCAGGGATATATTTAAGCAATAAGGCCCGAGGTGGTATATGGCCAATGTACCACGGCTAAGGGCTGTTCTTAGGCACGACGCAACACGAGTGCCTGGACACAGCCCTTAGCCGTGGTACATTGGCCATATATCACAAACCCCTGAGGTGCCTTATTGCTATTGTAAACTGGTTACCAACGTAATTAGAGCAGTATAAATAAATGTTTTGTCATACCCATGGTATACGGTCTGATATATCGCGGCTGTCAGCCAATCAGCATTCAGGGCTCAAACCACTCAGTTTATAATGAGTGTTGCAGTACATACACACTTCCACTGAGAATTTGGCATAGTCCTTGATACCGTCCCACTCCTTATGCAATGGTTGGGACTGTTGTAAATTCTTGCACTAGATAAGTATGTGGATATCCAGGGCAAAAATAATGCATCTCAATTGGGTCTGGTGAACTGCTGCGCTTAAATTCAGTTTGCACTTATCAGTATAGTCTACTGTATACTGACTTAACACTTGTATTCATGGCAGTAAGTGTGCCATTATGTTATAGGTGGAAGAATGTGCCCTTTCGTGAGTCACAGGCTGAGATTTCTTTCTGAATGGAAAGAGATTATCCCCCAGTCTCCTACACACACACACACACACACACACACACACACGCACAAACAAACTTAGCTCAGTAACATACCTGTCAGCTGGGATAAACCAATAGTTTGAGTGAAGTGAAGGCAAAACAGAAGTGAAGCAGAGACTAAATTAATTTGCAAAGGGAGAGTGCCACTTCAGCATAAAGCTGTCATTACCACGGACCCAGCATACTCCATCATAAATAGTTATAATGAGCTTCTTTCAGCAGCCAAATCATTCTCTATGTAACATGATGTAACGGGAGAGGAACAGTCCTCTTCTTGCTCTGATGTAACCAGAGACGGTCTTCTTCCTCTGCGTCTGTCTGGTGATTTGATTCAATACAGATGGGGTTTTTGTTTTAATTTTTCCGAAGATCCCACTTCTGCCACCTACAGCGGGGTTCAATGGTTCACTGATACAGTAGCTTGGTGTCTGATATTCAATACCTTCTCCCTTTCAGTTTTGTTGTCGGTACATGTTTGTTGTTGCGAGTTTTTCACTTGTAAATCTCTTTCTCATTCGCCGTGGCTGTTTGGATTGGGTTCGCAGCGCAGTTGCATTTTATAAGCCAATGAAAATGTCAGGCACATTTCTCAGAGTGAAAAATACAATTTTGTGACAAACTGTAATCTTATACGTCGATGCGTCTTGGCTGTGTAGCACTGAGTAAAAACTATGACTATGGGTGAAGGGTTTAAATGGCTGGTGTGTCTGTTTGTCTGTCTGTCCCTCTATCTGTCGGGAAGTGGCAGGCTCAAACCCATCACAGAGGCCATATGTCACAGTTTCATTGGCTAGGTTCAAGGGACTTGCCCCCCTGGTAGGTGTGTGTGTGTGCATGTTTATGAATGCATGTTTGGATTCCCAGCATAGAGTAAACGGGAGAATTGAAAGGCACACAGCAGCACCCAACAACACAGCAACACCCAGCAACACCCAACAACTCAACAACACAGTAACACCCAACAACTCAACAACACAGCAACACCCAACAACACAGCAGCACCCAACAACTCAACAACACAGCAACACCCAATAACACAACAGCAACACCCAATAACACAACAGCAACACCCAACAACACAACAGCAACACCCAACAACACAACAGCAAACCCAACACACGACACCCATCAACACAGCAACACCAATAACACAACAGCAACAGCAACACTCAACAACACAACTACAACACAGCAAACCCAACAACACAGCAACAACACAAACACCCAATAACACAACAGCAAAAACACAGCAACAACACAGCAACACCCAACAACACAGCAGCACCCAACAACACAACAACAACACAGCAACACCCAACAACACAGCAACACCCAACAACACAACAGCACAGCAACACCCAACAACACAACAGCAACACCCAACAACACAACAGCAACACCTAACAACGCACAACACACACACAGCAACACGCAACACCACAGCAACACGCAACACCACAGCAACACCCAACACCACAGCAACACCCAACAACACAACACCTAACACAGCAACACGTAACAACACAGCAACACACAACAACACCTAACACAACAACACCCTAACAACACAGCAACACCCAACAACACCTAACAACATAACAACACCTCACAACACAACAACACTCCCTCAGCTTATCTGTTTTACAGGAAATACAGTAGGACCACACTGACTAGTGTTGTCTTTCCTTATTCTGGATTATACTGAATATTGAGGAACACTTCATTTGAACTATATGTCATAACAGTGTCATAATATAGTCATAAACATTACTAATAATGGTCAGAGGTGGGCCAGGCTGAAGTCAGGAGCTAATATGATTTTGTACTGTACACTCTCAGTTGGTATTGTTGACTGGGTCTAGTTGATTGTCCTCTGTCTGAATCAATGGGTCCAACCAGACCAGTCCAGACAGGAGGTCTGGAGGAGAGACAGTTTAGTGGACTATAGTCTATGTCCCAACTGCCAAAAATATTCAGTCAACCCCATGGGTCTGGAGAGAAACCATCCGTTCAACAGTAAATCCACACACACATACTAGTCACGCTCGGCCATATGGTCCCTGGTGCTCTCTGCTTGTCTGTGTGTGTGTGTGTATGTGCGTGCAGTGTGTCGTGTGCGTGTGTCTGTGCGTGCGTCTGCAGTACGGTGAACTTATGTCTGTCTTCACGTCACAGATAATTGCCTCCTATTCTACAATGGCAAAACACACTAGACCTTCATATGATATTGTAGGAAAATACTGTAGCCTACAGTCGTGGTCAAAAGTTTTGAGAATGACACAAGTATTAGTCTTCACAAAGTTTGCTGCTTCTGTGTTTTTAGATATTTTTGTCAGATGTTACTATGGTATACTGAAGTATAATTACAAGCATTCCCATAAGTGTCAAAGGCTTTTATTGATAATTACATTAAGTTTATGCAAAGAGTCAATATTTGCAGTGTTGACCCTTCTTTTTCAAGACCTCTGCAATCCGCCCTGGCATGCTGTCAATTAACTTCTGGGCCACATCCTGACTGATGGCAGCCCATTCTTGCATAATCAATGCTTGGAGGTTGTCAGAATTTGTGGGTTTTTATTTGTCCACCCGCCTCTTGAGGATTGATCACAAGTTCTCAATGGGATTAAGGTCTGGGAGTTTCTGGCCATGGACCCAACATTTTGATGTTTTGTTCCCGAGGCACTTAGTTATCACTTTTGTCTTATGGCAAGGTGCTCCATCATGCTGGAAAAGGCATTATTCATCACCAAACTGTTCTTGGATGGTTGGGAGAAGTTGCTCTCTGAGGGATGTGTTGGTACCATTCTTTATTCATGGCTGTGTTCTTAGGCAAAATTGTGGTGAGCCCACTCCCTTGGCTAAGAATCAACCCCACACATGAATGGACTCAGGATGCTTTACTGTTGGCATGACACAGGACTGAAGGTAGTGCTCACCCTGTCTTCTCCAGACAAGCTTTTTCCCGGATGCCCCAAACAATCGTAAAGGGGATTCATCAGAGAAAATGACTTTACCCCAGTCCTCAGCAGTCCAATCCCTGTACCTTTTTGCAGAATATCAGTCTGTCCCTGATGTTTTCCTGGAGAGAAGTGACTTTCTCGCTGCCCTTCTTGACACCAGGCCGTCCTCCAAAAGTCTTCGCCTCATTGTGCGTGCAGATGCACTCACCTGCCTGCCTGCTGCCATTCCTGAGCAAGCTCTGCACTGGTGGTGCCCCGATCTCGCAGCTGAATCAACTTTAGGAGACGGTCCTGGCGCTTGCTGGACTTTCTTGG
Organism: Coregonus clupeaformis; assembly: GCF_020615455.1. Classification (NCBI taxonomy): domain Eukaryota; kingdom Metazoa; phylum Chordata; class Actinopteri; order Salmoniformes; family Salmonidae; genus Coregonus; species Coregonus clupeaformis. Next base: position 62,835,142 of record NC_059206.1, read on the forward strand.
GCGCCCTGAAGCCTTCTTCACAACAATTGAACCTCTCTCCTTGAAGTTCTTGATGATCCGATAAATGGTTGATTTAGGTGCAATCTTACTAGCAGCAATATCCTTGCCTGTGAAGCCCTTTTTGTGCAAAGCAATGATGACGGCACGTGTTTCCTTGCAGGTAACCATGGTTAACAGAGGAAGAAGAATGATTTCAAGCACCACCCTCCTTTTAAAGCTTCCAGTCTGTTATTCTAAACCAATCAGCATGACAGAGTGATCTCCAGCCTTGTCCCCGTCAACACTCTCACCTGTGTTAACGAGAATCACTGACATGATATCAGCTGGTCCTTTTGTGGCAGGGGTGAAATGCAGTGGAAATGTTTTTTGGGGATTAAGTTCATTTTCATGGCAAAGATGGACTTTGCAATTAATTGCAATTCATCTGATCACTCTTCATAACATTCTGGAGTATATGCAAATTGCCATCATAAAAACTGAGGCAGCAGACTTTGTGAAAATTAATATTTGTGTCATTCTCAAAACGTTTGACCACGACTGTACACACACTCTCCATCACTGGGAAAGGCAACATTGGGAATTGTGTGAATTAAAGTGGTACTTTCTGTTCATTAAAAAACAAATGGAACACTTTGACTGCAATTAGCCTAGAGAACGTCTTTACCAACTACCAACAATGTCATTTTTCATCCTTTTAATACCTCTCTTTGATGTGTTTTTAAGTAGGCCTACACTGGTGCAGTTTTCACAGATGACAAAACGTCATCCTATTCCTCTTCAATGTCTCTTCAATATCTTAGTTTATATTCATTCTGGCTATAATAGCCTTAGGTCACGTGGCCCATTGCCGGTCTGAGCCAGTCTGGGCAGTAGTCGGGGGGATATGGCGGCCATGATTTCTGAACACATATGCACCTTTATATGTTATAATCTGCACTTGGCTCCCATACTTTTCTATCCCCCTTAACCTCGAATTAATAAATTAAGCTATAATTAAGAAAAAGTGCTGCTATAATGATCTCCAATTACACTTTATTGGCCAGATAACAATGTGTCTTCAAAGCCTCTTCAAACCCTTGCGTTGCTAGGTTAAATGCTAACACTAAAAGATAACACAGCTGCATTGGCCGTAGACTCTGCATCACTAACTGCAGAAGGTGAAATGCTATAGCTAAAAGCTAACACGGCTGTATTGTCTGTAGACTCTGTATGACTAACTGCGGAAGGCAAAATGCTATTGCTAATAGCTAAAAGCTAACACAGCTGCATAGAGCGGGTTGATTGTTTAGCAACAAATTATGGGGCAAAACAGACAGGGTTGACTTAGATTGTTGACAACATGTAAATTAAGTTTCGTCTCCAATGTTTATTGAAAACATAAATACATTTGCACAATGAGCACTTGCTGTCTCTCAAATACATTGTTACAGCTAGCTAGAATTTTTGCCATATTAGCAACCTCAGTCAAAACACCTCAAAACAAGACATGATATCAATAACAAGATAAAGCTAGCTGAAACGAGCCACCTAAGATTCCCCACATGGCAGCTTCCTGTCATTGTTGCTAGCTATCGGGCCATCCAGAATCATAACAACACACAGCCTTCTACAGCCTTCTGCATCATCTTTGTGACGTTGTCAGCTAACCCAGCTATATGGCAGGAGATCCTGCATCTCTAACTGCAGAAGCAAAATGCTGTTGCTAAAAGCTAACACCGCTGCCTATGGCTGGAGATACTCGCCCCTTTCATTTGGAAGGTCGATTTTGGGAGTTTTCTCCATCTGTTACTTTGCTTGCAGTTATTTTTAAGTAGCTTGTCTGTTTTTTTAAAGCCTGTGGATTTCATGTTTTTCACGGTTGTGGTTTCTGACCAGGTCTGTTCTTCAAGTCTAACCTTGGCTAACCTTGCTAGCCAGGAAGTTCACTTTGCATGTCTCGATCTTACTTGACAAAGCACAGTAAGTAAAACTCACTCTCTGCTCTGGATAGTGTAACTCTTTTCTTTATTTTCTTGGTTACAAATGAAGAAAAGGTGGAATTCCTGAATAACATTGTGCCTCTTGTAGCTACAGAACGCTAGTAACCTTAGTACAGATATACTAGTTTTTGTGTGGACTGTATCTGAATGCTTTCTTTGGGTCAAGTTGACTTCATCATGTACTTCAATTATACAAATAGTACACTTTTATACTTCTTGTTCCTAAGGCTAGTGTAAAATTGCTTTATTATGTTGCTACAAATGAGATAAGGGTGGAACTGCTAAAAATGTCTATGAGGCTTCTCAGAGCATTGGTGAGAGTGTGTTTGTGTGTGTGTGTGTGTGTGTGTATCCATGTGTGCGTACAGTGTCTGAAAGGCTCTTTCAGTAGGGCCATGGTGACTTGATGGTGTTTAGCCTGTCCTCCCCCCACCTCTCCTGGGACTTGTCTATGAAGCGATCCCAGTTTTCTCTCTCCTCTCCTCTGCTCCGCTGCATCCATATAGCACTAATGATTATGGAAGTGGACAGTTTTTAATGCAGTAATGTCATCAGTGCGCCATTTGATTGCAGGTCCATTGCACTTGGCGGGCGCCCGCAAATGCATCTAATGCACACACTCTGCAGAGTAGTCCAGTGGTTCCATAATCAGAATGCACAGCAGAGGTTGGTTAGGTGTGTCTAGCTTGACATTTAGAGTGTGGCATCATGGGTTCTGGTTTGTGTCAGACACCCATGCCGTTTGACATTTTCCACACTTGAAGTCATACTCACGAGCACTAACTCCAAATGGCATCCAAGAGTCTCAGAACTGCAAAAGCCAAGATTAGCCTTTTGTTTATTTTTCGTGGGTTGGGATTTGGGCAACCCAAGGGGCTGTCACTGGCTTCACCAAGAGCCAGATCTAAGCAGAGATCTAGAAATGGCTCCCTGCTTTAATTTAAAATCTCTCTTTCTCCCTACTTCCTACTCTCGTGTTAAGGGAGACCATGGCAACCAGACCCACAGTGCCCTCCCAGCCTTGGCTGTGTCTTTAGCTGCATCTGAAATTAAACAATGTTCCTTATATACTGTAGTGCACTACTTTTGACCAGAGCCCTACATACAAAAGTAAGTGCACTATATAGGTAATAGCATGCCATTCAGGATCCACCCCTTGTCCAGTGAGGGTCCAGAACATGTCACCTGACCCAGTCAGGCCAGGCCCGGTCAGTCAGTCATCCGCTGCTCCCCGTCCATCCGTCTTCACAGTCAGTGGAGCGCCCTCGCCCTGGTGTTGGCTAAAACAACACGCTGCAGCCAGTTGGAATAATACCACAGTACAGGTTGCATAAGGGCCTGAATATACACACTCACACATACGGTGGACATTGCCGACGGGCTGGGCCGAGTGGACAGAGTGTGTGTGCTTATGTTTATATGTCTACGCAGTGGTACACTTATGTGCAATATGTATCGTTTTCCGAGTAACTTCGAGGGTATGTGAGAATGTGTGTATTAGAATATGTTTGCAACTTTGCGTATGAGTCTGTGTGGGTGGGTGTTGGCTAGCAGTATGTCTGGACCTACCACCACAGTCCCTGGGCGCTCCCACAGAACACATCCCCAGACCCTCTCCCTCTCTCTCTCTCTCCTTCTGTCCCTCCATCCCCTCTCTTTCTCCTCCCGTCCTCCCTTCCTGCAGTTCATATTTCAGTTTGCTCCCAGAGCTGTCCGTGCCAGGCGGAAATTTGCTGAGGTGCTGGGGGCCCCTCGGAGGCCCACGGAGGAGGGACAGGAGGCAACAATCACCCATCCTCCCTCTCCCTCTCTCTCGTTCTCTCTCTCTCTCCGTCTCTCTCTCCCCAGCCTGCCAGGCTGCCACGTCCCTCAGGGTGACTCGCTGTTGGCTCAGGACACAAAATCCCCCCGAAATACCACCCCCACCCCCCACCCCACTCCTCCTCTCCCTCCCTCCCTCCCTCCCTCCTTCCCTCCCTTTAACTCCCCGGGGTGGGACGGTGAAACCATCCAGTCATCGCTGTCCATCAGCGTGTGTTTACTCTCCGGCGTGACAGGCCGAGCACATCCTGGAGTGCATATTCAGGTTCCCTTTCTCCCTCCCTCTGTCTCTCTCTCGCTCTCTTTCTACCTCCCTCTCTCTCTTTCTGTCTCCTTCCCTCTCTCTCTCTCTCTCTCTCTCTCTCTCCTCAGTGCCACTAGGCTTTGTTCCACCAATCATTTCAGCCCCCGTTGTTATGGCGATGCGTCTCTCCCCCTCCAGTGATTTTCAAGTTGCATGACAGAAATTGCTGGAGCTAACCAGGAGTGCAGGGGGTGCAGGGGGAGGTTAGGAAGGAGGGTGAGCGAGAGGAGGAGGAGGAGGGGGGACACAAGTCACGGGAGATCAGGAGAAAAGAAGAAAGGAGGAAAGGAGGGGTACTCTTCACTAATTACAGCTTGAGTTCTTCATTTCTTCCCTCTCTCCGTTCAGACACCTTTGGCTAATGAAGTGACACTCTCTTTCTTTCTCTCTCTCTCTCTCTCTCTCTCTCTCTCTCTCTCTCTCTCTCTCTCTCTCTCTCTCTCCCACTTGTCTTTCTCCCCCATATTTTCCCTTTTAACATTCCTGTGCTGGTGTGTGACTGTGGCGGCTTGTCATCTCCCTGCGAATGTCCTGCTCTCCCCACCTCGTCCCCTGTTTCATGTGAGCATTCGTTTCCTGGGTTTCAAACCCTCACACTCACTCACTCACACACACACACACACACACTGAAACGCTCGCTTTTTGAAAATGTGTGCATGCAGATGTTGTCCATTCGGCTGCATACCTACCATTGGCTGGGGTCCACAGCACGCAGGCGATCCACAGATCTATAGTCCACGGGTTGTTTTCTCAACTGGAGAAAAAGTGTTCAAGTTATTTTATCTTGTGTTGCCTGTGGTAGGAAAGCGGGACAATTTACTGCATTCTGGTAGACCGGAGGAATTCTCATGATTACGTTAATGACAAAATGGGGTTTACCAAAATCAGCTTATAAAGGAAAAACTGTTGTTACACACAAACTTTATGTATTTTGTAGCTTGTCCGATACATCCTAGTTGCCACACTTTTGACATTTTGATTTATATCATGGAATTTGAGTTTGACATTTAATTTAGAATTGTATGAAATAGATGTTAGCCATTACCATTCTTTGTCTATCAGAGCACCAGACAGTGGCAGTTGTTTTTAATCAGAGATGATGTCTTGTGTGAGGCTCTCTCCCATTTCTCTCATGCTTCAACAGTACAGTATCTGGGCGGAATTATTGATCTATTTCTATCATGCGACCTTTTAATGAAGACAAGCTCTTTGCTTTAGATAATTACTAGGCCCTGATGCAGGGCATTTTCCTACTGTACATGCAGACATATGGAGAAGCATGTTTCCTTCTGTACATGCAGATATATGGAGAGGCATGCAGGATGTTAGGTCTAATGGTGTACATGAACATGTTGGACTCATTCGCTGAGTAGCAGAGATCAATGGAAGTCAGTAATGACAATGAAGTGGTGGCTGGAAGGGGTAGTGTGTGTGGGGTGGGGGTTCTTGTGTGTGTGGTGGGGGGGGTTCTGTGTGTGTGTGAGAGGGGAGTCTGTGTGTGTGTGTGTGGGGGGGTGTTCTGTGTGTGGTGGGGGGGGGGGGGTGGGGGTTCTGTGTGTGTGTGGGGGGGGGTTCTGTGTGTGTGTGTGTGTGGGTGGGAGGGAGGGTTTGTGTGTGTGTGTGTGGTGGGGGGTTCTGGGGTGGGGAGAGACGGGGTACTGGTGCCCTTAATTGGCATGATCTCCTGGAACAACAACACTGTGTGTGTGTGTGTGTGTGTGTGTGTGTGTGTGTGTGTTTGTGTGTGTGTGTGTAGTCTCATATTTATTCAGCTCAACGCCTGGTGGGCAGGACTTATCCTCTGTCACTGATTACCCTGCCTGCCCTGCCACCATTAATCCTTCCAGAGACCCTGGCCCCCTATCACCAGGACCTACCACAACAACACACAGGCTGACAGACAGACAGACAGACAGACAGACAGACAGACAGAAAGACAGACAGACAGACAGACAACAGACAGACGAACAGACAACGGACAGACAGACAACAACAACAACAACAACAGAGGATACATAGAACTGTGCCTCAGTCCCCCCTTCTCTCTGTTTCTCTCTGTTTCTGGTTAGTCCTGAGGGCAGAGCGGAGATGAGAGGTAGTGTGTGTGTGTGTGTGTGTCTTCTCTCTGTGTGTGTGTGTGTGTGTCTTCTCTCTGTCCTGGCCCACAGACCCCTGCAAGGCATCCCTAGGGGCCCGGCTCCCTCTAATGCAATGCACTGATTTTTGTGTGTGTGTGAGTGAGTGTGTTTGCACATAGCTACCCTCCTGATGTTCCTCTCTCCCCTTATCACCCATCCTTTTCTTTGGTAGAGACACCGTTTTCAGTAGCCAGAGCCCTAGCTGTGTGTGTGTCTGTCTCTCCTACTCAGGACACCGGTGATCCTTCAATAACACCCATCCACAGCCAAGACATAATATTGAACACGGCCACATTCCCTCTACCCTGCTCTCTTTGCCCGTTTATCAATTATTGAAATGAGAAAAGTAAAAACACATTGTACTGATAAGTAGGCTCTTTGTTTCTGGCTCGTCATGACCATGAGCACTCAACACACGCACACACAGACACACGCACACACAACACACACACACACAGACACACACACAGAACACAACACACACACACACACACACATACACAGACATACAGAACACACACACACACACACACACAACATACACACAACTTGATGAGGCTGGTGTTTGCTCCCCCCCAATTTTCACCAGCACTACTTCAGGCCTTTTGACTGAAGGTCAAGGGGCGGGTTGTTTAGTTGTTGGTGGCTGTACGTAAAGATCCAGCAGCCTGTTATGGCTCTGATGGAACGAGGGGGGGAGCCGGTGTCAAGTCCCATTTCAATGTACACGGTAGGGGAGGATGAGGATGGGGGGAGGAGGAGAAGGGGAGAGGAGGGGGAGGTAAGGGATCAGCTCATTATAAACAGTAGCTCAGAGAAGAGTGCATTAGGGGAAAGGGGGAAAAAGAGTCTGGCAAGAGATAGCCTTATAGTGGAATAGTGTATATTTCGAAATATATAATGTGTCACAGATGTATTGTGGTATGTACTGTGTGTATGATGTATTATGCAAACATTGGGGGAAAGGGCATGGGGGAAAGGACATGGGGAAAGGGCATGGGGCTCACTAGATTTAGATTCTGAAAATACAGTACCAGTCAAAAGTTTGGACACACCTACTCATTCAAGGGTTTTCTTAATTTGTACTATTTTCTACATTGTAGAATAATAGTGAAGACGTCAAAACATGAAATAACACATATGGAACCATCGTAGTAACCAAAAAAGTGTTAAACAAATCAAAATATTATTCAAAGTAGCCACCCTTTGTCTTGATGACAGCTTTGCACTCTCTTGGCATTCTCTCCAACCAGCTTCATGAGGTAGTCACCTGTAATGCATTTCAGTTAACAGGTGTGCCTTGTTAAAAGTTTTTTGTGGAATTTCTTTCTTTCCTTAATGCATTTGAGCCAATCAGTTGTGTTGTGACAAGGTATACAGAAGATAGCCCTATTTGGTAAAGACCAAGTCCATATTATGGCAAGAATCAGCTCAAATAAGCAAAAGAAAGACGACACTCTATCATTACTTTAGGACATGAAGGTCAGTCAATCCGGAAAATTTCAAGAACTTCGAAAGTTTCTTCAAGTGCAATCGCATAAACACCATCAAGCGCTATGATGAATGTCTCTCATGAGGACACGCCACAGGAATGGAAGACCCTGAGTTACCTCTGCTGCAAGGATAAGTTCATTAGAGTTAACTGCACCTCAGGTTGCAGCCCAAATAAATGCTTCACAGAGTTCAAGTAACAGACACATCACAACATCAACTCTTCCAGAGGAGACTGCGTGAATCAGGCCTTCATGGTTGAAATGCTGCAAAAGAAACCACTACTAAGGTCACCAATAATAAGAAGAGACTTTGCTTGGGCCAAGAAACGCGGCTGCTGGAAATCTGTCCTTGGGTATGATGAGTCCAAATTTGGGAGTTTTGGTCCCAGCCGCGTGTCTTTGTGAGGCGCAGAGTAGGTGAGCGGATGATCTCTACATGTGGTTCCCACCGTGAAGCATGGAGGAGGAGGTGTGATGGTGCTTTGCTGGTGACACTGTTGGTGATTTATTTAGAATTCAAAGGCACACTTAACCAGCATTGCTACCACAGCATTCTGCAGCCATACGCCATCCTATCTGGTTTTGCGCTTAGTGGGACTATCATTTGTTTTCAACAGGACAATGACCCAAAACACACCTCCCAGGCTGTGTGAGGCTATTTGACCAAGGAGAGTGATGGAGTGCTGCATCAGATGACCTGGCCTTCCCGCAATCACCCAACATCAACCCAATTGAGATGGTTTGGGATGAGTTGGACCAAAGAGTGAAAGGAAAAGCAGCCAACAAATTGCTCAGCAAATGTGGGGAACTCCTTCAAGGCTGTTGGAAAAGCATTCCAGGTGAAGCTGGTTGAGAAATGCCAACAGTGTGCAAAACTGTCATCAAGGCTAAAGGGTGGCTACTTTAAAGAATCTAAAATCTAAAATATATTTTTGATTTGTTTAACACTTTTTGGTTACTGCACTTGATTCCATATGTGTTATTTAATGTCTTCACTATTATTCTACAATGTAGAAAATAGTAAAAATGAAGAAACACCCTTGAATGAGTGGTGTGTCCAAGCGTTTGACTGGTACTGTAGTTTGTCACACTGTATAGCATACAGTGTAAGACCTACAGGATGTTGAGAAAACCTATTATGTGAAAGAAATCACCTGAGATGTCTTCACTGTCCATAAATGTTCTGTGTGTGTGTGTTCCTGCCATTTCAAGCGTTGGCAGGCAGATGCAAACGCCTGTTGACACAGTGTTCTCTTTCCCCTGTTGCTTTTCCTCTCCTCTGTGTTGGAAGTGACCACAGGACCACCTGAGAATCATCCACACACACGCACACACACACTCTCCATCCCCAGCTCCTGCCAGCGCTCCAGCTCTCTCCACTGTCCCTGTCTTCTCCTTTTTCCCCATAACAAATAACACAGCACAGAAATCCCCCTAACCTCCCTCCCCTGCTGCTGCATCATCTCTGGGAATGTTCCTTATGGCCCAGCCTAGTCCCCTGCTCAGAAGGACCCCCTCCTGAAGAATCCAACAGCTGCGGGCTCAGCGGATCACGTCCAAACAGCCAGGCGCTGCTCCAAAAACACAGAAATCACAGAGAATTCAGGGAGGGACCATGTGTCTGTGTCAGCCTTCCAGAGCTCCTCCAAGCTCCAGGGCTAACCTCCCTCACCCTTCACATGTGGCCAGCTCCGGGCCTCGACCTGGGCAGAGAAAGGCCAACCACTGGGTCCTCTGGTCCTCAGTTCCACTCCCTTCCCTCGGTGGGGGACTAGATTGAGAACAGGTTTTGGGTGACGGCGGGCGTGGTGGGGAGAGCGAAAAGAGAAGGAGTGAGAGTGAGGAAGGGCGAGACAGAGCAGAGTGGTGCTTAAAGCCAACGAGAGAGAGAGAGGGAGGTAAAAAGAGAAAAAAGGAAAAGAGAGGGACATGTTTCTCTTTCTTGGTGTGATCAAAGCTCGGGTCCCCTCACGCTGTGATCAGGCCCCACAGTCAAATGCAAAACAGAATTCAAACACATTTCATTTAAATGAGGCGGATTTTAAAGAAGGAAATAAGAGAGGGCGACTGTCTAGTATACGTGCGGTGGTGGTTAGTTCGCGTTTGCAGCACGGGAGCGCGGTTAACTGACTCGAGGGGCTTTCGGGGTGACAAAACACACCCCACACCCTCCCGATAAACACACACTCTACCGGTGATGAGGCCCCAGCCTAATGAGACAGCACTGTACTAGATAGCTTTGTTTCTGTGGTTTGTGAGTCATTCTATTTCATTGTGTTTCTCACAGATAAGTATGCGTTGTGTCATGGTGTGTTAGGTGTGTGTGGGGAGAGAGGATGTGTCTGTCTGTCTGCCTGCGTGTGTATGAGAGAGAGAGAGGGAGAGAGGAGGGGAGAGAGGTCAGTGGAGTGGACTCATATCTCTAGCCCATATGGGACATGCTCAGGAACACTTGGCGGCCGGGACAGAAGTCCCCAGGACTGGGCCACTAAGCCCTCAGTATGTCTGTCTGTGATTCACGTGTGTGTGTGGACAGTTTGTACCGGCGAGCGGTCCATTTTAGTGGGGCGTCTGTGTGGGTGGATTTCTGATCATTTACCAAAAACGGGATTAGGAGGAAGAGATTTATTTATACAATTATTCCAATACATATTTCTTACTGTTGTCTCCTTTAGACATCTGCAGTGACAACGTGAATAGTATATTCCTGTCAATAAGCGGGACATGACTACTGAATCTGCCCCATAGGCCTGTTATTTTGTCTATTTAATTCAATGATTATAGGGTGTAATGAGTCATATTCAAGATGGAGTCTTTTCCAAAGCCAGTTGAGAATAAAAGAAGAGAGAGGGCTGTTAAACACCTGGAGTGACTGGAGACAAACCCTATAGGCCTGTGATCCCTCCCTCCCTCCCTCCCTCCCTCCCCCCTCCCTCCCTCCCTCCCTCCCTCCCTGGATGTTTTGCTCCTGTCCCCTGTTTGTCCACATTCCTTTCACTAGGATACCTCACTGCCAGTTGCAGGGGCTTGTGTGTGTTCCCAAACCGCGCCTCTGGTCACTTTATTAAAGTGTGTTTTAATTTCCCCGGGCTGCTTGCGCCCCCCTTCCTCTCCCACAGAGGTGCTCCCGTCCCTCCTAAGGGGTGCTAACTCCTGTCCTGTCTGTCTGTCAAGAGCACACACACAAAGCGACAATGCTTCCCAACAACATTCCTCACTGTGGTCGGTCGCGTTGGCTTAGACAATCCTCCTAACATGTACTCAGACACACACCCCACACATATGCACACATGCTCAGATTCACACACACATTTGCAGACTGGACAAAACAACCACATTTGAGTGTGCGGACGACTCCCCATTACAATAAGCAACCCAACCTCCCAGTACAGAAAGACAGTAAAACAACATCCTCTCTCTCTCTCTCTCTCTCTCTCTCTCTCTCTCTTTCTGTCCCTCTCTTCTCTATCCCTCTCTCTCTGTCCCTCTCTCTCTGTCCCTCTCTCTCTGTCCCCCTCTCTGTCCCTCTCTCTCTCTCGCTCTCGCTCTCGCTCTGCTCTCTCTCTCGCTCTCTCTCGCTCTCTCTGTCTCTCTCTGTCTCTCTCTGTCCCTCTCGCTCTCTCTCTCTGTCCCTCTCTCCCTCCGCTTTCTTTCTCTCAGCATTAAACATAGAGTAAGGCCCTTAGTTGTCACAGAGAGAGAACAGTGCTGTGGGTCTCCCGGGGCGTGTCTGTGATGCTGGGGCCGGGGTTCTCTCACGCAGAACACAGAGATAGGTTGGAGGCTCAGCCCCGAGTGTGTTTGGGGGGTGGTGGTGGTGCGTGTCTGATATGTCTCGCTGTGTGTTTGTGTGAGTGTGTGTGTGTGTGTAAGTGTGTGTGTGTCAGTGTCAGTGTACTGTGGACAAAGCTGATTTACATTTAGCTTATGAAAAATGTATTCCACAGAGGACCAGGGCCCGGGGTGGGTGAAAGGAGGAGGGAGGGAGGAGGGAGGGTCGGGAGAGAAGGGACGCAGCTTGTAGGGGGATTAGTGAAGCCCAGAGCGGAGGGTTGGTGCCTGGGTCCAGGAATGCACCACAACACGCCCACACACCCCTGAGAGGGGGAGAGGAGACGGGAGGGAGGGGCAGGGGAAGGGAAAGGGGAGGATAGGGGTATAGGGCACAGAGGTGTCTTGGGGTCCATCTCTTCCACTCACAGTGAGGTCAAGGGGTAGCCTGTGTGTGTGTGTATCAGCGTGTGTCAGGGACTGAAAACAGATCCACCTCTCACACCCCTCTCTCGTACGTTCTCTCTCGCTCCTTGGGCCCTTTGGCAGTGATCACAGTCCTAGTTCACAAACCCCTTCCTTCCTCCCTCCCTCCCTCCCTCCCTCCTCTCTCTCTCTCCTCCCTCCTCTCTCTTCGTGTCACATTCTTTTTGTCTTGTGAGTCGATTGTGGTTTATGTCTTGGCTTACAGGAAACAGCCTGGTAATTGCCTGCGCTTGCATTCAGGAACGCCCGAACCCGGGCGGAGGGACATCATCAACGTCTGAGCCGTGTCACACCGTCTGTGGATCAATATTTCTCTACCTTCTCTAACACGCCTGCGCCCGCCCTGCAACTTCCTCACCTTGCCCTAGCCTACAGCTAAACGTTTCTCCCCTGTTTAGGTTTTATTTATTGAACAGATGTGGCTCTGATGGCTTAGATTCATGGGATATCTGAGTTACTTGTGTCGATATTGATAAATAGTTTATGGACATTTTTATTTCATATGATGAGTGATTGAGTGTTTAAATATTAGTTTATTGGGGTTCACTTTTCAATGACCCTGAGTGTATGTAGTATTCTCTCATAAACGACCTCCCTTCCCTATATGTACCTCCCCGCCTTTTCACCCATCAGTCCCCTCTTCTTTGATTTGCCGCTCCTGCCTTCAGTTCCTGTCACTCCCTGCGTGTCCAACGTCTACTCTTGCTGGGGCAACCCACTCATTTCCCCCGTCGGCGTGTTCAATGGGGCGCACTGGTCCCATCTCCGCCCTAACGGCGTCCTCAGCGAGGTGACCGTGCGTTAGCTACAGGCCCATCGTCCGCGGTGATAGCCCTTGGCAGCCTGTCCGTCTGGTGTCTCATCCATTTTGAAACCACTCCACCTGTTTGGACAATTAGCAGCGTCGTCCGTCCGTCCCTGCCCTTAACTCCCTTCTCTTCCCCTCTTCTCTCTTTCTCTTCCACCCACTTAAGTCGTGATGCGCTAAAAGGATGCTTTCGCCATCCACCCTCTGGCACCATTATTAGACACTCCGTTGTTTTGTCGCTAGCCCGTAAAAGCCAGAACGCGTGTGTGTGTGTGTCATGAGTGTGTGTGTGTGTGCTGGAGAGTGTGTGTAAAAAAACAGACCAGACACTCTCCACTTCAGTGGAATTTGCCTTAAGTGGTGGGGGGCGTCAATTTAGGGTCTGCATGTGTTGGTCTGGCTTACGTGTGACTCCCAGCCACTCTAGTGAAGGCCCTTTGTAGGGAGTTGTATTTGTATTACATTGTTTACACGTCTTCCTATACAGGTTGTTTTGGTTCAATGAAGTAAGAAATTGATTGTGTAATGCTGGCAGTTGCCCCCCTCTCCTCAGTGAAGCAAGTGAAGAGAGAGTTAGAGAGAGAGTTACAAGAGGGGTTACAGAGAGAGATAGTTACCAAGAGAGATAGTTACAAAGAGAGAGAGTTACGGAGAGAGAGTTACGAGAGAGAGAGTTACAAGAGAGTTAAGAGAGGGTTACAAAAGAGAAAGTTCAGAGAGAGAGTTAATAGAGAGAGAGAGTTACAGAGAGATAGTTACAAAGAGAGAGTTAAGAGAGAAAGAGTTACAAAGGGGGTTACAAGAAAGAGTTACAAGAGTTAAATAGAGAGAGAGAGTTACAGAGAGATAGTTACAAAGAGAGAGAGTTACGAGAGAGTTACAGAGAGAGAGTTAAGAGAGAGAGTTACAAAGAGAGAGTTACAAAGAGAGTTACAGAGAGAGAGAGAGTTACAGAGAGAATAGTTACAAGAGAGAGAGTTAGAGAGAGAGTTGCAGAGAGTTAGAGAGAGAGTTACAGAGAGAGTTACAAAGTTCAGAGAAGTTACAGAGAGAGAGAGAGTTACAGAGAGAAAGTTGTGGAGAGAGAAAGTTAGAGAGAGAAAGTTACAGAGAAAGAGTTACAGAGGAGAGTTCAAGAGAGAGAGAGTTACAGAGAGAGTTACAGAGAGAGAGTAAGAGAGAGAGTTACAGAGAGAGAGAGTTACAAGAGAAAAAGTTACAGAGAGAGAGTAAGAAAGGAAAAAATAGTTAAAGATAGTAGGTAGTCAGAGATTACAAGTCAAGTTAGAGAGAGTTACAAGCAGAGAGTTACAAGAGAGAGAGAGAGAGAGTTACAAATTACTTAAGTTACAGAGAAGAGTTACAGAGAGTTACAGAAAACTTTAGAGAGAGTTCAAAATTACAAAAATATTAAGAGAGAGTTACAGAGAAGAGTATAGTTGAGAGAGTTACAAGAGAAGAGAGTTAGAGAGTGGAAAAGAGAAATGGCCCTGGAGTGTGGGTTGAAAGAGCGTGACTCAGCTCAGCAACCTCCTACCTTCCTCTCCCTCCCTATACAGGCTCCAGGCGACACCCTGCCCTGACACAGCTGGGTGTGGTGGGACACAGGAAGGGCATCCTTTGACAGATCCACAGGTTTCAGCACATCCCCCTCACAGCCACCAGCTACTCTTCTCTCCATGTATCTGAGTCCCTATCCTCTCTCCGTACTATCCTGCCTGTCGTATTCAGAGCACCTTTCACTATATTGTGCCATCTGGCTGGTAGGAAAGGGTTTCTTTAAACGGGGTCACAGGTTCAAACACAATCACCCCTGTGGCTTGCAGACACTACTACCCTCTCCATACAGCTAACTGCTCCAGAACCAATTCCCTCATACCAGCGCTGAGGCCTCCAACTATCCTAGCATCGCATTAACCACTAGAACACCTTGAAACAGCAGGTGATATCATACCACAACCTTTCCAGCACCCAGCCAGGAAAAGAACAGAAAAAAAAAAAAGAGGAAGGTTGGTTCTTCATACTTGCTTTTAACCCCCAGGGCGCGTCCCAAATGGCAGCCTGTTCCCTATAGTGCACTACTTTTTGACCATAGCTCTGGCCAGAAGTAGTGCACTATATAGGAATAGAGTACCATTTAGAAGTTTATCTATTCAGTCTTAATTGCGAGAGGAGAGAGGGCAGCAGCCATCTGCTATTGTTCAATAAGACTTTATTGATCATGAGTCATCTTATACCAGGCCACTGCCAACTGCTTTTACAACACCGACCCAAATGAAAAACCCCACCAGAATAAAGCAAAAAAAACGCCACACAGAGCTAAAGCGATACACAAATGAATAAATACAATGGGCCGCTGAAAACAACGTCAGGCATTCACGCCTTGCACTTAGTTTCACAGTAAGAGAGGATCCATAATTCCACAGACATGAATAACCACGCAACACAAAGGATAACAAGAAGCAGGTTAAAATAGCAATTGCCTGTTATATTTTTGTGGTAATAGTTAGCCTGGAAATGTAATTTGGAGTGCTATTAAAAGGAGGAGGGACCGTGGTGGAAACCCCAGGGTTTGGTCTTCTTGGGCCGTGGTTCAGGTTACGACTCATTTTCGATCCGGATCTATCTTATTCAGCACTTCTCCTTGTCCCCCTCAGAAGGGAATATCACTCAGACATATGAAAACTGCCACTTTTTAATTTTTTTGCCCTGAAAGTAATTTGATGATATGTCTCTGTCGCTGGTTCTGGTCAGATTTCAAACTGTGTTATTCTCTTGGTGAGGGGCTAAAATGAACATTTGTAATTGTCTGGGGAGCTTGATAGACTGTTAACAGTTGGACATTCCCCTCTCTCTCTGTGTTAGGAATTATGCTTCCCTGTGATGCACTGGAAGGGCCTATGACAGAATGTTGTGGTGGTGGGGAGTAGAAGGTGAGTGGTAGGGGGTGGGGGTAGGGGGTGGGTAGTTATAAGATTTATTTATCGCATGTGTAATCTGGGTGTGCTGGGGTGTGGGCCGGAGTGTGGTGGTGGTGTTGTGGTCAGGATGTTTGGTGCACGGTGCTGGGAGAGCACTGAAGGCTACGGGCATACCAACTGTAGGACTGAGCCAGGATGTCACTGTGACCCGGTCGCTATGTAGGAGCAGGACTGAGGAAGGAAGAGAACAGAGCGCGAGAGAGAACAGAGTGAAAAAAAGGACAAAGAGAGAGGGGTGAGACGGAAAAGAGGCAGGCGAGTAAAAAGAAAAACAGAGGGAGTTCCAGAGAAAGAGTGAGAAAGGGTGAGTGAGTAGTTTAACATGGGGGACAGAAGCGGGGTCAGAAAGGGAGAGGTGGATGTGCAGAGAAACATTAAAGAGGAGGGATAGAGGGAGAGGGAGAAGCGTAGAGAGAGGCAGGGAGGAGGGTGTTCTGGCTGTAAGTCCCCACTGCTGCTGTGTGTCTCTCTCCATACTTATCATCTCTGCATTCCTGCAGGAGGCTCCCCCTGCAAACCCACTGACACAAAATGGCCAGGAATGACTGCGGTGTGTGTGTGTCTTTGTGAGCACAAGGACACGTTTGTCCGCTCGTCTCTCCAGAGACAACCTGGATAAGAGAGTGTGTGTGTGTCGCCCGCGGTAAAAAGAGGTGGGTGTGTGTCAAAAATGTGATTCTCTCACTCGCGAGCGGGGCCCTAGAATTTGTCGCTGGGAGTGCAGAAAGCATCTCAGGATTTCCTGCCATTTTCAAACAACTCCTGTGTCCCCCTCCCCCTCTCTCTCTCCCCTCCTCTCTCCCCTCTCTCTCTCCTCTCTCTCCCTCCCCCTCTCCCCTCTCTGCCTTGTTAAGGTGTGCTGGTGGCTGTATGTGGTGGTTTGGGGGCTAGGAGGGGCCGGGCCGGCAGCTGCTGGCCCTGCACTTTTGCAGCGGGGCCAGGGTTGGACTGGGGCTGGGTTGGGCTGAGTGTACAGGGAGCGGAGACAGAGGAGGAAGCCCCTTGTGAACCCTCCTGATTGCAACGACACACTGCTGCACCTCTCTCTGTTCCAGCGAGCCTCTGTGACCTTTACCTCTGTGACTGTCTGGCCAGTCAGGCATTTACCTCTCTGTGACTGTCTGGCCTCAGTGGGATTTACTCTGTGACTGCCTGACCAATCAGTCATTTACCTCTGTGACTGTCTGGACAATCAGTCATTTACCTCTGTGACTGTCTGGCCAATCAGGCATTTACCTCACTGCGACTGTCTGGCAAATCAAGGCCTTTACCTCTGCGACTGTCCTGGCCAATCAGGCCTTTACCTCTGTGACTGTCTGGCCAATCAGGCATTTACCTCTGTGACCTGTCTAGCCAATCAGGCCTGATAGAGGATAAAAACATCCAAGAATAGCTCGATGGAAGGCTGCTTTAAAAGCTCTACATTGTAATTTGTTTCTACTACTAATGTCTGAGGAGACACATTGTTTTTGAATGTAGGACCCCATACTGTACTGGTGGGGTCTCCTGTACATGCGAGCCCAGAAGTCACGTTTTTGAAGGTTTGGCAAACTCCTGTAAGTGAATGGATATTTATATTTGTCCTGTTTCACATGTGTACAAGTGTGTATTAGTACGCATGTGCGTTGGAAATGTGTTGTTTTTGCATATCCCACTCTCCCTGAGACACCCCGGAGAGTGGGGTCACCCGGCTCAGGGTCTGCCATTATCAGCGGCGACCCTGGAGCAATTAGAGTTTTACTAGCCTTACACTGAAGGGCACATCAGCAGATTTTTTTACCTTGTCAGCCTCAGGTTGAACTAGTGACCTTTCGGTTACTGGCTGGCAATCGCTAGCAGCTGGGCTGCCTGCCGTGTGTACGGAGTGTGTGTGTGTGCCCTTCTGCTGTAGTGTGTGTGTTTGTTTTATGAGCTCTGGCTGGCGCCCACGCAGCCGTGCTCTCCTCTCCTCTCCCTCTCCTCTCCTCTCCTCTCCTCCTCCTCTCCTCTCCTCTCTCCTCTCCCTCTCCTCCTCCTCTCCCTCTCCCTCTCCTCTCCTCTGCTCTCTCCTCTCCTCTCCTCTCCCTCTCCTCTCCTCTCCTCTCCTCTCCTCTCCTCTCCCTCTGCACTCTTGTCCTCCTATATATCCCAGCTCTACTAGCTTTCAAGCTGGTGATTAATGAGTAGAGATAAAAGGCCCCATCAGAGAAATGCAAGTTTGCACATCTATTAACTATTTCCCTCTACTGCATACTGCAGCACATATGAAACGACTTCTACAGTAATCCAATTGGTGTAATACATGGCACAGTGTTATGTTTTAAGGACATACTGATTAATGCCATAATCAGATTGGGGAAAGAGTGTGTGTGTGTGTGTGTGTGTGTGTGTGTTTGCATGTGTGTGTGTGTGTGTGTATGAGTGGAGGTGTATATAAGACCAGTGCACAGAGCTTAGTCTTGCTTAACAGTACAGCTCAATAGGTTAAACAAGCAGTTCATGCGCGCCTCCATTGTGTCCCAATTAGCCAGTGTTATTGTCTCCAGCAGGTACCAGGCAGAGGAAAGACCACTGTATTTACACAGCCAGACTGGAGCTGTCCCACAGCCATGTTGTCCCCATAGAGAGTTAGACAGAGGACTCATCTTTGTATGACAATCTCCATGCTAAAAGCAGTTGCATATCCATCTTAATCTCACCGTGGACAGGCTACGTAAACATAAATGGTAGGTAGGTCTGTCCGATCCCTACGAGATGCGTGGACGTAAGCAGGATTAGTTCGGCTTGGGTTTTCTCGTCCCAATGGTTATGTCGACACGTCACTATTGCGCAGGTGTTAGCATCTTTGATTTCGGAAGAGGAGGAGACATTTAGGCCCATAGACTTGCACCCGTAACTTGCAAAGAGAGGTGGAGCTCTTCGTTCAGGGTCGATCCTGCGTTCTATCTCTTCTCTTATACCCGTGTGGACCCAGAACTTTAATCGAACATCTGCCCAATTAAGCGAGACTTTAGTTCTGCGGTGAACTGAGATTCATCCATCTAGGAGTCCACTCTATCTAACTCATGTGGTTGTCCCTCCAACTCGGCTCTTTTCCTAGAGCTTTGAAAGCGTGCTTCAGTACTGTAGTTTGATAAAAAAAGTACAAGGCTGCTGCTCTTCTGAAGAGGTTTCACGCATTGACTGTGATTAGTGGTTGTTTTATCTACGAAGTTCAATGCACAGACTCTGAATAAGTGTGCTATCTGAATCACTCAAATGTATTGCGAAATGTATTTAGTTTAAAAGAGGCGGTTGTTGAGACATTGGGGAGACAGCAACCAGTTTTAGCTTCTTTTAAACCAGAATAGAGGCAGGTTGAGGGTTAAGAGGTTGTCTGATGTCTGATCTGGTCCCATGACCAGGAAGGGACCAGAAGGGCATCTCTCCCTCACCTCATCCCCCTCCCTCCCTTCCTGCCCTTGCCCCCTCAGTTCTCCATGCCTGGATGCTAGCCGCTAGTGAAGGAAGGAAGCTAGCCAAGTATCCCCAATCAGCCTCCTCCTGACCACTCTAACTGCCAGAGGGGAAGCTCCCATAGAGCTCAGTGTTCATTATGGGGCACATCAGGCCTTACCTCCCTCCCCCCTCTCTCCCTCCTCCTCCTCCCTCCCTCCTCACTCCTCCCTCCCTCCCTCCTCCCTCCTCCCTCCCTCACCCTCCCTCCCTCATTCCTGTCTTATTTTATCTCTTTGTTTCTCTCTCTTACGCCCACACCCCCACACATTCATACCTGCCAGACCCACTTTCACATATATTCACACACCGCATGACACACAACACACACACACCTGCCCTGTCCTAGCCTCTCCTCACCATGCCCGTAAGAGAGTGGTTGACTTGATACCGCCATCGCCGCACCCACGGCGGGCGTGAGAGCAATCAAACAGGCAAACCAAAAGCGCCCGTGGCTTGGTAATTCATGCCTTCCCTAATAGCGCATTGGGGATGTGGGGAGAGAGCATCGTGGCGAGTTTTTTTCGTAGGAAGTTTTGTGTATGTGTGTATGCCGTGGGGTATGAGTGTGTGTGTGTAGGGGAGGAGGGGTGTATTTGTAATGTGTGTGTGTGTGTGGAAGGGGGGTTGTGGTGATTGGAAATGTCACCCCACCCCCTCCCCAGAGACAGACAGATTGGGCTGAAATCAGCTCCGATAATTTTTCCAGAAGAGAGACAGTTGATTACAGCACCTCTCTCTCTCCATCTCCCTCTCTCTCTCTGTTCTTCCTCTGTAGCAGTGTTCTGTGTGTACCTGTATGTTCCTCAGTCCTATAGTTAGCCTAGTCCTATGGTTAGGCCTAGTCCTATAGTTAGCCTAGTCCTAGTTAGTTAGCCTGGTCCTATGGTTAGCCTAGTCTATAGTTAAGCCTAGTCCTATTTTTGTTAGTCTAGTCCTATGGTTGGTCTGGTCCTATGGTTAGTTAGTTAGTTGGTCTAGTCCTATGGCAGTTTTTAGTTGGTTAGTTAGTTGGATTTAGTTGGTTAGTTGAACCCAGTCTGGTCCTGCTACGTTAGCCTAGTCCTATAGTTGGTTAGTTAGTTAGTCTAGTCTATGGTTAGTTGTAGTTAGTTAGTTAGCCTAGTCCTGTAGTTGGTTAGTTGGTTGAGTCTAGTCCTATGGTTGGTTAGTTGGTCTGGTCCACTATAGTTAGTCACAAATTCACTGCATAGTTAGTTAGTTAGTTAGTCTAGTCCTATAGTTAGCCTAGTCCTATAGTTAGTTAGTTAGTTAGTTAGTTAGTCTAGTCCTATAGTTAGTCTAGTCCTATGGATTAGCCCTAGTCCTATAGTTAGTTAGTTAGTTAGTCTAGTCCTATAGTTAGTTAGTTAGTTAGTTAGTTAGTTAGTTAGTTAGTCACAGTCCTATAGTTAGCCTAGTCCATATAGTTAGTTAGTTAGTTAGTTAGTTGGATTGGTTGGACAGTTGGTTAGTTGGTCTGGTCACTATGAGTTGGCCTAGTCCTATAGTTAGTTAGTTAGTTAGTCTAGTCCTATAGTTAGTTAGTTAGTTAGACAGCTAGTCTTTGGTTAGTTGGTTAGTTGGTCTAGTCCTATAGTTAGTTGGTTAGTCTAGTCCTATAGTTAATTTAGTCCTGTAGTTGGTTAGTTGGATTGGTCTGGTCCTATAGTTAGCTGGTCTATAGTTGGTTAGTTAGTTAGTTAGTTAGTCTGGTCTATAGTTAGTCTGGTCTATAGTTAGCTA
This sequence comes from Coregonus clupeaformis, assembly GCF_020615455.1. Classification (NCBI taxonomy): domain Eukaryota; kingdom Metazoa; phylum Chordata; class Actinopteri; order Salmoniformes; family Salmonidae; genus Coregonus; species Coregonus clupeaformis. Next base: position 62,856,143 of record NC_059206.1, read on the forward strand.
AATCTATAGTTAGTTAGTTAGTTAGTCTAGTCCTATAGTTAGTTAGTTGGTTGGTTGGTTAGTTGGTTGTAGTCTGGTCCTATGGTTAGCCTGGTCCACATGGTTAGTTAGTTAGTTAGTTGGTGCTGTAGTTAGTTAGTTGGTCTGGTCCTGTATAGTTAGTCTAGTCCTATAGTTAGTTAGTTAGTTGGTTAGTTGGTTAGTTAGTTAGTTGGTCTAGTCCTATAGTTGGTTAGTTAGTTAGTCTAGTCCTATGGTTAGTTGGTTAGTTAGTTAGTTGAGTTGGTTAGTTGGTTAGTTGGTCTGGTCTGCAGTTGGCCTGGTCTATAGTTGGTTAGTTAGTTGGTTAGTTGGTTAGTTAGCCTGTCCTATAGTTGGCCTGGTCACTCTAGTTGGCTGGTCTATAGTTGGCCTGGTCCTGTAGTTAGCCTGAGTCCTAGTTAGTTGGCCTGGTCCTATGGTTAGCCCTGTAGTCCTGTAGTTGGCCTGGTCCACTATAGTTGGCTAGAGTCTAGTCACTATAGTTAGCCTGGTCTGTGGTTGTTAGTTGGGTCTGGTCCTATGGTTTGGCCTGGTCCTGTAGTTAGTCCTGGTCTGTTGGTTGGCTGGTCCTAGTGGGTGTAGGTCTGGTCACTATAGTTGGTCCTGGTCCTGTGGTTGGCCTGGGTCTCTCTGGTTAGTTTACCTGGCCTATAGTTAGTTAGTTGGTTAGTCTGGTTAGTTGGTTAGTGAGTCTCCTATAGTTGTCTAGTTGGTTAGTTAGTTAGTTAGTCTAGTTGGTTAGTTAGTCTAGTCACTATAGTTAGTCTTGATATATAGTTAGTTAGTTGGTTAAGTTAGTCTGGTCTATAGTTGGATAGTTGAGTCTGGTCACTGCGGATTGGCGTCTGAGTCCTATAGGTTTTTTTGTGTGAGAAATCCTCTTGTCATTATTATGTGTTCAACCTCCCTTTGGTGGTGTAATGTTCAGATCCCGTCTGTATCTCAGCAGTGGTCGTTAGTTAGCCCTGGTTGGAGGTCAAATGATCAGTAGTGGGGTGCAGTAGGTTTTGCTCCTCCCTGCTGCTCTGCACCATGTATTCTCTGCTCCATGTCTTGTCGTGACAGGAATGGCATTAAGGAGCTGTGAGGCGGCGGTGACGGGCAGTGACTGGCCCGGCCCCCATCCATCCACCCCCAGGGCAGACACAACATACCGGAGAGGGAGGGGGGGGCTGACACCGCTCCCTCCACCCATCAGCCAATAGCCGTGTTATGTTAGTGACAGTTAGGACAGTACCCTCTCTTGTTTGGGGTGGTAAATGCATCAGTCAATGCTGCTGTTATGAGTAGCCAGAGTAGATGTTTTTTGTCTCTGATCATTTTTGATTAATCGAAGAAAGCCAATTTAGATAACTACTTTTCTAAAGCATTCTGGAAAATGTTACGATATATTTCACTTTTGCAAATTCATCCACCCGATATTTTTATGTTGGAACTAAAACATAAAAAAGCGCGGCATGAAGCTGTAATTGAACAGTAACATAGTAACAGGTGACAGCATCAACTATCAACAGCGATCATAACACACTCTGAGTTCCTTGCTTCCGCTTCCCTCCAGACCAAGTAAGAGACAAGCACCTGATCTCCCCTTCCTTATCCCTTATCAGAGCACGAGAACACAATCCTCACTGGAAGTCACCTTTTAAAAAGATAGAGCAGAAGAGAACGACAGGGGGAGGGAGAGATTTTTATTTGTGTTAAGCACCCAGCAAATGTTTGATGGTAGCACATTTTCTTCTCCTTTCTCTCTCTCTCTCTCTCTCTCTCTCTCTCTCTCTCACTCTCTCTCTCCTCTCTCTCTCTCTCCTCTCTCTCTCTCCTTCTCTCTCTCTCTCTCCTCTCTCCTTCTCCCTTCTCCTTCTCCTTCTCCTTTCTCTTCTCCTTCTAGCCCTCCTTCTCCTTCTCTCCTCTCTCTCTCTCCTCTCTCCTCCCTCCTTCTCCTTCTCTCTCTCCCTCTCTCTCTCTCTCTCTCTCTCTCTCTCTCCTCTCTCTCCTCTCTCTCTCTCTCTCTGCCTAGCTCAAACCAATTATAGTGGGTCTTTTAGGGGAGAATTTGACAGTAAGTTGCTGACATCAGCACCCTTTAATGTTGAAAGGCAGAATCTCAAATGGAAGCGCTGGCCTGTCTAATTTTTCCTCCCCTCCCACTTGCTCTCTCTCTCTCTCTCTCTGGTTTGTCTCCTCTCTCTCTCTCTCCCTTTATTTTCTCTCTCTCTCTCTCTCTCTCTCTCTCTCTCTCTCTCTCTCTCTCTCTCGCTCTCTCTACCTGTCTCTCTCTCTCTCTCTCTCTCTCTCTCTCTCTCTCTCTCTCTCTCTCTCTCTCTCTCTCTCTCTCTCTGCTCGCTCTGCTGAGACACCGGAGCCCCGCGAGCTGAAATGTCTCCACACGTTGGAAGGTGAATCAAGCCGCATCAGTCGGGACACGCTTTCTCTACCTTCCTCCTTCTCTCTATCTCCTCCTTCTGAACATAATGTCTGTAAGCAGTGTTCCAGGATGCACAAAGCAGCCCGTGCTATGCTGCAGGTTGAGAGGGAAAAGAAGGACGAATTCTAAATAAGAAGACATCAAGTATGTAGTTTTGAGGCAGTTGCATACCTAGATAGTAAAACATGCAAGTGTTGATATCTCGGCCTCTGGTTTATCCAAATACCATATATGTTTTTATTAAGTTTTATACATCGAGAATAACTTGTGATTATCTTCTTTCCAAGTCAATCAGTTGTTTCCATTGGCTTTAGTTTTTTAATCACACATATCGATTTATATTAAGAGAGATTTTGAGGCCCTTTTGTCAAGTCATTCATGTCCGAATACCTGGTCATCATATTTGATTGAATAAATTTGTGCCATAGATATGTTTTCACTCATTCTATAAAAGTAATTATTCTCAGATAGTGATCAGTAAGTACGTGGATCACATTGTGAGAGCTCAATTCAGCTGGGTTTGCCTGTGTCTCACAAAACCACGCACGCACACCCACACACACACACACACACACACACACACACACACAACACACACACACACACACACACACACACACACACACACACACTCCAGTGTGATGTTATTACTCCTCCTCTTAAACCTTAAACCCAGCTCTGTAAAATGAGTTTGCCCCAACTCCACCATTAAAACCAGCGTCCAGCCTCTCCCCCTGGTGACCGGAGCCCTATTTGCATGTGCTAGTGGGCCACATCCGCCTCATCTCCTCCCATCCCCAGGAACGGTGATAAGCGGACACATGACATTGTGGAAAGGAAGCCGTTGCCCAGCTAAAGTGCTAGGGAGAGCTAGGGACGATCTGCTTTCTTTATCTCGCTCTATCTCTCTCTCCTCTCTCTCTCTATCTCTCTCTCCCTCATCCCTCTCTCTTCCGTCAGAGGGAGCAGAGGGGGGATATGTGCAAATGACACCCAGCAAATCAATGCCCAGTAAATAGGCTGTAATTTGATTGACATCTGGAAGGCTGTCACAAGGCGGAGCAGTGGAGCGCGGGCCATCGCTTCGAGACAGCAGTGAGAAGCATTTACGCAGTTGCACAAAAAAAGACAGCTTTCCAGCTAAATCACTTTTTTGTTCGTTGGGGCCTCCATCCCTCCTCCAATTCTTCATCCCTCCATCTCTCCCCCATCCCTCCCTCCCTCCTCCATTCCAAATTCTAATTGCGTTATTCCTTCCTCTCTTTGCAATTTGCCCTTACCACCACCAGCGGTGGCTCGTCCCTAGAACCACGTTGTCTCACTAAATGTGCACCTCAGGGTTTGCCCCTTTGCTTACTCGCCCACTCCAGTTAAACATGTGGTGACTGACAATGTCACAACAAAGTAGTTCACATAACTGTGCATCTGACTTGCTTTATGTTGTGTGTCAATGAGCTGAGAGTGACACTGGTTCCAGAAGGAAGCGTAACATTTCTCTCAGCAAATGTCTCTCTACATGTGTATATTGCTTTTGGATTGGACATATATTTATATTTATATATACCTCATCTGTCTCTCTCTCTTTCTCTCTCTCTCTCTCTGTCTGTCTGTCTGTCTGAGTCAGTTTATTGTTTCTTCTGTCTGTATCCTCCTACAGGTAAGTGATGGGTTCTCTGGGCGAACTCTTCTATTGCATCTAAGCCCTAACCCTAGAGGCTAACAAGTAGTTACGTGTACATCATATTGTGCACTGTAAGCTGCATGACCATAAACACCCAGCTCAAGACATGATCAAAGCAATTCATTTGAACTTAGTCTTTCTCCGTTTATCACTCACCTCCTCTCTCTCTCTCTCTCTCTCTCTCTCTACGCGTGCTCTTTCTCTCTCCTCTTTCTCTCTCCACTCTCTTTCTTTCTTTCTTTCTTTTTCTTTCTTTCTTTCTTTCTTTCTTTCTTTCTTTCTTTCTTTCTTTCTTTCTTCTTTCTTTCTTTCTCTTTCCTTCAATACCTACCCTCCTCTCTCTCTCTCTCTCTCTCTCTCTCTCTCTCTCTCTCTCTCTCTCTCTCTCTCTCTCTCTCTCTCTCTCTCTCTTCTCCCCCTCACCCCCCTCCACCTTCTATTTATGATCTGCTGATATGGGATTAGGCCAACAGCAGGAGCCCAGGGCTAGAGAAAGAAGCACCCAGAAGCAATGAAATGCTAACGATCCATACCATGTCAGTTCAGATAAAGAAAATACACATCGAGAGGGTGCGTCTGGGTCTAGTGCATGTCCTTAATGTCTTTTATGTTGCTTGAGAACATCTTTCTGGTTGCTTTTGATATAAAGGGAGTTGGCTAGGTAAGTGGAGCATGACAGTGTATGTCTCTATATCTACTGTACCCTAAGTACTGTGGTTTTATACCCATTACTGTATGGGGCATTTGTAGTACAGTACTTCTCCTATCTTCAGTCCAAAGGGATTTGTAAGCATGTATGAACATGTGGTTCTGTCTGTGTGACAAAGTGGGCAAACCATTAGGCAGACAAGCTACACGCACACACATACACACACACACACAAACAATTCCACATACACACATATTACACACACACACACCTTCCAGGTGGACTCCTGCAATGACTCCTGGAGAGGCCATTCCCATTAGTAGGCCTTACACACATGGAGCACGTGTGTTGGGAAACGGAGGAGGGTGTTGTGTCTAAGAAGCCCCTGTCTGGGCCTATCAGAGAGACCAGTGTACCCCAGAGGAGCGATGGGAAGAGGAGCAGTGGGGTCTGTATTGCCCTGGGGCCAAGCCTGCACTGTAAATGGGGTAACAGCCCCTACATATACACAAACACACACATATACACACACACACACCACACACACACACACACACACACACACAGACACTAACTTAGCAGTAGAGCCAGTGGAGCAGTACAGTATGCCATTACGATGGCCAGCGGGCATTTGCCTGGACAGACCGCTTGTCCACAACACGTTAGAACAGAGAAAGAAATCACTACTTACAAACTGTACACACACACACACACACACACACCCCACACCTTCCCTCTACTTTGTAAGCATAGTAGCCGAAGGGGAGATAGAGATAAACACAGGGGCTAGTGAACATTGTGCTAACTGTCCCTGTGTGCTGATTCCTGCGTCTAATCTCCACGGTGGTTTTGTCCAACAGCTCTGAAAGGCTTAGCTGTGTCGTGAGGATAGTATTTGGCTGAATGGAGAAAGAGACCAGAGAAGACATAGTGGCCTGGACCAGTCCATTGGTTAGCTAGCGTCATCACGGACGCCGGAAAACACACACACACACCACACCCTCCTACAGACGGACGGAGTGCATGCAGGCAGCAGCAGGCTAAAGAAGCAACAGTTGCCTAATGGGTTCTCAGTAATAATAACCATCTCCTCTGTCCTCATTCACTTGGACATGACATACTCTGCTGCTGGCAGGGCCACGTCACAGAGAAACTAGCTCGAGTTCACTCTAACCAGCCAAAAACAGGCAGGGCTAGTCTTTAGAGGTGGATGTCTGTCTGTCTGAGAGGGGATGTGACACCTGAAGGAAAGAGGCCGTGCTTTTCTCGCTCTCTTTCCAATCTCCATCACTGGGTGCTGAGTCTCTCTCTCTCTCTCTCTCTCTCTCTCTCTCTCTCTCTCTCTCTCTCTCTCTCTCTCTCTCTCTCTCTCTCTCTCTCTCTCTCTCTCTCTTTCTGTGACCCTGTTTTAGATGAGGGATGGTTTGATGGGTAGCTGAGTAAATGGCTCATATCATAGATAGCTACTTCCTCCCACTTTTGATCCCTCCCATCATGTCACATTAAGTGTCCTCTGTATCCCCCTCCCTCCCATCATGTCACATTAGAGTGTCCTCCCTTTTTCCCCCTCCCTCCCATCATGTCACTTTGTGTCCTCATGGATGCAGGCTTCCAGAGGCCCTTGTAGAGAGAGGCCCATAGGGGCCCCTGGTGTGTGTGTGTGTGTTTGTTGTTTGTGTGTGTGTGTGTGTGTGTGTGTGGCGTGGATGATCTAGCGAGTGAATCTCCCAGGTCCTCCCAGCTCAGCCCAGGTAAATGGGAAACCATTATTACACACAGGAGCTCAGGCTGTACAATCTCTCTCTCTCTCTCTCTCAGAGTGGGCACTCTATCAGGATCTACTCCCTCACCCTGACACACTCACACACACACACACACACACACACACACACACACACAAACACAAACACACACACAAAAACACATCACACACACACACACACACACACACACCACACACACACATACCCTGGCTGTGGCTCCGAGCTGCAGGGTAGTCTCCCTCTAATTGATTTAGGTGTGTAGCTACAGTGCTAGGTAATTTAAAGCACCACAACAAACAGGCATTTTAGAGATGAGTCATGGGAGCTTCTTTAGCATGTGTGTGTGTGTGTGTGTGTGTGTGTGTGTGTTTTGCAATCTCGTTTTCCTGCCTATTTTTCTCATTGTTTTCCCCCAACCTTAGACTTGGAAATGCACTTTCCAGATCGGCGAAAATGCGGCCCCGCAATAACTTTTATTTCCCCCTGCCCACTTTCATTAATTTTGTCGCTGTGGCGACACAATTTCTCGCTACATTTTGCCGCGGCGCGGGTGGGCATGTCAAACATTTGCGGTGCAACGCTGTACACCTCAAAAACATTCAAGCATAGCGAGCTGCTTGTCTACCCTTGCTTACAAAGAGACAATTTTTGTTGTTTTGGGCGTTAGTTGGTTTGTAGCAATCTGGCTCTTTAGGGTGAAATGTAAAAAGCTTTGATTTTCTAGCGTACAAGATATTCTCTACGACTGTGGACTAGGAAAAAGAAGCATGTCCAGGATACACCCCACATAAATCAAGGCTTTTTTGTGTATATCATGGTGTGTGTGTGTGTGTGTGTGTGTGTGTGTGTGTGTGTAGGTTATATATGGACACATGCCACTATCTGTTTGTTAGAACCATTTCAATCAGAGGCGACCCATCAGAAAGCCAAAGACCACATGGTAAACACACACAGCCGCAGTTGACTTTCTAAACCGTTTACAGTGCTAGCTTTCTATTCCCCTGTAGAAACATCAAATGCGTCACTGTTAACTCAGCCCCAATCTCGCTGTTTACATACAGGCTCTGCTGGCAAACCCTGTACATGTCCTCACTGTTGGCGAAGAAGGTTTGTCACTACAGGGTAACGCAGTGGGCTGTGTGTGTGTGTGTGTGTGTGTGTGTGTGTGTGTGAATGTGGGCACCACATTGTGGTGTGTGTGCTGCCATCGTTTCACTCCCAGTGAGAGCCGCATCACCCGAGGATGGGTGGTGGCCCCCCCAGCCACAATATGTTTGGTTTTGCTCTCTCTCTCTCTGCTCTCTCTCTCTCTCTCTTGTATATATATATATCTCTCCTTGGCAGTTTAGCTTAGCTTATTTTCTTATCGTCTTCTCAGTGATTGAGGCCCGGCCGGGCCAGCGCCTCCCCAGAATGACTGTACATACTTACACACATTTATCCTTCCTCCTAGCTCCCATTCACATGCGTGGTTTGTAGCATATTTTCTCTTAAATGGTTTATTGTGAGACATGGTGTTTAGAGTAGGCTTGTTTTGTTTATCCGCTTAACTCATGCTGTGTATATGTGGGACACTACGAGTTGAATATGCAATTACTATAGTAGTAGTAGTTGAGTATTGTACCACTTTAAATGATTTTATAAGACTGACAAAGGGAATGATTGCTTTTAAATCTAATCTTATTTTCATCTTTCAAGGTCAATCATTTAATTGTGACTTGTGTTATTTTAATATGGTTTCTGATCAGCCTAATCTGCGACACCATTCTATCAATTCTTCGATTTTGGTTTATTTTTCTCTCAAGCTATCGTTTATAAACACCAAATGCAAACCAGATTTCATTAAATACCTTTGATTTCCTCCAAATTAACTCTACATCTACTTTTGCCAACGGATCGGGCCCAGCAAAAAGCACTGCTAGAAAATACACTAGAAAAAAAAGCGGACATTTGATGCCTGCTGCATTTTTTTATAGTTCAGAAAAAGCTATTGTCCATAAAATCAGTGTGGTCACTGCTGTATGCTCTCTGCGGGCGGTGTAGCCCACAAGCTTTCCACTTGTATAAAAACACAACCAGGCACAGTCAAAGGTTCACTAGGAAATAGGCACCATTTATTATAACGCTGGTGTGCTCCCGGAACTTGTTTGATCGTTACTTTATAATAGTGATGATTTATGTTGCCTAAATAACTGCAGTTGTTCACCAGCATCCATGCACTCAGAGTCATTGTGTTGAATGGGGACTTTATTGCTGAGTCTCTCTCTTTTGCTCTCTTTTTCTCTCTCTCTCTTTCTCCTCTCTCTCTCTTGCTCACTTGCTAACACACACACACACACACACACACACACACACACACACTCTGATGTTGTCCCCTCCTTTGGTCAAGGCATCCCCTGGGAGAGAAGCATCAGACACTGGCCTCTCTCTTTGATCAGATCCTCTCAAGAAACTGAGTCAGCAGAGAGGGAGAGGAGAGGGAGTGGGAAGAGAGAGTGAGAGGGAGGGAAGGAAAGGAACAGGGAGAGAGAGAGTGTAAAAGTAAGGAGACCATCATTTGAGAGAAAGTGAGTAAATGTCAAGCGTGGGGCCTGTTGGTCCCCTGTGCTCTTGGTGAGTGTGTGTGTGTGTGTGTGCTCAGTGCTGCGTTTGGGGGCTGTGATGAGTGCTTGTGTGTGGGTTGATGTGAGCTGATAGAAGAGACACCTCTCCAGTCTCAGTGAATCCCAGCATCATTAGCCATGTGGGCAGCCCTCTGCTTGTCTGGGACAGATCCACAGTACAGAGACTCCTCTAGAGGGGCAGCAGCCAGGAACCCTTCTCCCCTCTATACACAGATACAGGCCTGTTTCACCCCGTAGCCATGGGGTTCGTGTTAGGAGTAGAAGACAGGAACACTTCTCCCCCTCTATGCACAGATACAGGCCTGTTTCACGTAGCCATGGGGTTCCTGTTGGAGTAGAGGACAGGAGCACTTCTCCCCCTCTATACACAGATACAGGCCTGTTTCACCGTAGCACCCATCGGGGTTCCTGTTGGAGTAGAAGACAGGAACACTTCTCCCCCTCTATCACACGATACAGGCCTGTTTCACCGTAGCCATGTGGGGTTCCTGTTGGAGTAGAAGGAGGAACACTTCTCCCCCTCTATACACAGATACAGGCCTGTTTTCACCGCTCAGCCATGGGGTTCCTGTTGGAGTAGAAAGACAGGAACACTTCTCCCCTCTATACACAGATACAGGCCCTGTTTCACCGTAGCCATGGGGTTCCTGTTGGAGTAGAAGACAGAACACTTCTCCCCTCTATACACAGATACAGGCCTGTTTCACCGCTAGCCATGGGGTTCCTGTTGGAGTAGAAGACAGGATCGCTTCTCTCCCTTCTATACACAGATACAGGCCTGTTTCACCGTAGCCATGGGGTTCCTGTTGGGGTGGAAGACAGGAACACTTCTCCCCCTCTATACACAGAATACAGGCCTGTTTCACCGGCGCCATGGGGTTCCTGTTGGAGTAGAAGGCAGGAACACTTCTCCCCTCTATACACAGATACAGGCCTGTTTCACCGTAGCCATATTGGGGTTCCTGTTGGAGTAGAAGACCAGGAGCACTTCTCCCCCTCTATACACAGATCACAGGCCTGTTTCACCCGTGGCCATGGGGTTCCTGTTGGAGTGGAGACAGGGACAGGTGTGTGTGGACTGGGGGGGGAAGTTCAGAAGCGTTGCGTGGTCGGATGGGGCGTTTTGGTCTCCCCCTGAAGATTGGCAGTGGTCAGGAGCTGAGTGAAGTATTTCTCTCTCTCTCTCTCTCTCCCTCCCCCCCCCTCTCTCTCTCTCTCTCTCTCTCTCTCTCCTCTCTCTCTCTCTCCTCTCTCTCTCTCTCTCTCTCTCTCTCACATACAAAAGCATGCATGTATGCTCATCTCTCCACACACACACACTTGCATGCACATACACACACTCCATACCATACACTAGTAGCCTCTCATGGCGAACCCCACGTGAAGTTGATTTTGTGGGCCCAGCCAATTCCAGTCACACCGGCCGTGAGTCATCTAAAATAACTGCTCCCAGGTGGGTATGTGAGTACAGAATGTGTGATGATGATATTGTGCGTGTGTGTGTGTGTGTGTGTGTGTGTGTGTGTGTGTGTGAAGGAAACCCGCCGTGGCTTCGTCGCTTTTAGTGGCCTTAAACTCCTCTCTGCACCTGTTTGCCTGCCGTGCTTACCTCTCTCAGGGGTCCCATCGTCACGTTAGCGCTTTGAACCCCTCTCAGCCTGCCCTGTGTTAAACACACACATACCCTGCCCACAGAGTCACATTAATATACCCTCATATATTCTTAGTCACTTCCAGCTCCCTAGAACCCAGTTTTAATGCAGCTGGCTCCAAAAAGCTCCCCAGTAAAAGGCTATATGATGGTGACGAGTTTTGCCACCTGGTAAAAATGGCAGTTCCCCTGTTATAAATGGCGGAGTTGATCTCCTGTTAAATGAATGAGATTCACATTTACTTCCCAGACTTTCCCTCTCTCTCTCACACATCTTCCAGGCGTCTGCCGGTTTGCCTCTTCTCTCAAACCCTCCTATCTCACATAGAGAGAGAGAGAGAGAAAAAAGAGAGAAAAAAAGAAAGAGAGAGAGAGAGAGAGAGAGAGAGAGAGAGAGAGAGAGAGAGAGAGAGAGAGAGAGAGAAAGAGAGAAAAGAGAAGATCTCCATCTGCTTGTGTTGGTGAGATAAGTGTTAGAAGTGCTGAATACATCCTCCCACTAGTGTTAAATGAGCCCTGCTTTTACATTATCTCGGCCACATACAGTGTGATGTGTGTTTTTTCTTTGGCAGGGCAGAGGGTGAGTGTTGAGCCTCCACTGAGCCCCTTATCCTGTTAATCAGGGCTTTACCGTGTGTGTCTCTCCACCAAAGGGACTGGTGTGCTGACCAAACATCTGCTTTTCACATATAGAGCCCTGGTTACTCCCGGTGTGAGTGTGAGGTTGCAGCAGTGGTAGTGTGATGGAACAGCCGTGTGTGTTTCCTCTGATCTCTAGTCCATGTGACTCTCACTTCCTCTGGGCACAGCCCTTATGTCCTGGATGGGACAACCCTCCACAACCCTGCTGGAGTAGCATTACTAAGACCACTGTCTTTATACACTGAGTGTACAAAACATTAAGGGACACCTTCCTAATATTGAGTTGGACCCCAGACCCCTTTGCCCTCAGGTAACTAGCCTCATTCCGTCAGGGCATGGACTCTACAAGGTGTTGAAAGTGTTCCACAGGGATGGTGGAGCCTCCATGTTGACTCCAATGCTTCCCACAGTTGTGCCAAAAGTGGCTGGATGTACATTGGGTGGTGGACCATTTGTTGATACACACGGGAAACTGTTGGCGTGAAAAACCCAACAGAGTTGCAGTTCTTGACACAAGCCTGTGACCCTGGCACCACCGCCTTACCCCATTCCAAAGGTGACCCCCTTTTGTCTTGCCCCATTCACCCTCTGAATGGCACACAATACCCACAATCCATATCCCCATTCGTCCCAGGACCAAGATCCAAGGTAACCTGGCTCCTCCCTTCATTCCACGCCTGGTTTGAAGATTGGATGTAACAAGGACATTAATAAGGATCCTAGCTTTCACCTGGACTCACCCAAAGTCAGTCTGTCATGGAAAGAGCAGGTGTTCCCTAATGTTTTGTCCACTCAGTGTATACAGCATCCCACTATAGCCTGGCCAGCCCCATGCTAATGGGCCAATGCAGCTGTGACCTCCCTGAGGAAAGGTTTATCTTACAGGTCCAGGAAAAGGTGGCGTATCTGATGCTGTTGCAGCCTATCCCCATACTGTCTCTGTCTCGGTCTACTATGTATGCTGCACCGGTTTCATTTTCTCATCAGCTTCTGCTGGTTTTAGACAGGATGTCATAGTATGGTAGAAACAGCTTAAGCACAACACAAAAAGGCAGCCATGCTAGAGTGGCTAACTCTTTGTTCTCAACGCATGTGAATGGAACAGGCGTGGTTTGCGGGTCCCATGTGTTCAGGACCGGGGTCTGTGGGTACAGGGGCCACAATCACACGGATACACACATTCCACCACATAGTACCAGTGTGTGTGTGCTTGTGTGCAGGGTGTTAGTGTGAGTCTGTGAGTGTGTCTGGTTGAGTTATCTTGTGTGTGAGTCTGTGTTTATGTACGAGCAATTGATGTGTGTCCATGGCGGTCCCGGTTGGGTCCTGTATGGGGAAGCAATTGCTGGCAATAGCGGCCCACAGACACCCACAGTGCCCTCGCTCCTCTCTGGGCCGAGAGGAATGTAACTCTCTCTCTCTCCCTACCTCGCTTCACAGCTAAATTACTTTTGTTGAGCCCCAACAGTCAGGGCAAGGTGAACCCCCTTTTTATAGGGAACAAAATACCCCAGCCATATTTTAATTCCCGATCACACATTTTGAATTTAAGCAAACAAAGCCCTGGAAATACCAGCGCTAATTAGGCTGTGTGTGTGTGTGTGTGTGTGTGTGTGTGTGTGTGTGTGTGTGTGTGTGTGTGTGCAAGGTAAATTGCAAGGCCAGGGCTGGTTCCAGTACTGTACCCCCTTCAGGCTCTAAGCAGGTCTAGGTAGCATGGGGGAGTGAAGGCAATTCAGCATACGTTTTTGGGAGTTCCCCATATCATGCAGTTCAGTATGAAGTTTGTCATTGAGGTGTGCGTGTGTGTGTGTGTGCGTGTCAAAACCTGTCAGATTGATTCAGCCCTTCACCCACTCCCTACATTGGCAACCTGTGCTGAAAGGGTTTGGGCTTTCCTTAATGTATTTTCTGTATAAATGGAAGAAGACTGGGAAAGAGTGTTATAGTAGGAATGGGTGTGGTTTCCCAGCACAAAGAAGTGTCAGAAGTGATGACAGCCAGAGTTGACACATGGTTCACCACGCACACCCCCACACACACACACACATCGCTAGCTTACACTACACTTTTTAACAGTTAATCTCCAATCTCAACACACACAAAGACAAGACTCCTCTAAACTTTGGCCTCTGATTGGGTCACACATTCCCCTCCCATGAGTCTTAGTAGTGGTCTGTCCTGTCGCTTAGGGACCCCAGATTGTGTTGGCCGAGGATCACTTGCCTTCGCGTCGTTTAGGAGGTGCCTGGCCCGCGATACTGCCATAACCTTAGTTTGCTCCACCTCTCTCTTTTCTCTCTTTCTGTTTGTGAATTCAGCGTCTAACCACAATGCCCGACAAACCATTCTTTGGCATTAGGTGTAATAACAGATCTGTGGGAAAAGTTGAACTCCAAACTCTGATTCTCTTTCAGGCAAATACATACTGGGTAGGTGGGCTATTTCACACAACAGCTATTTAGCCTAAGCGGTCGAGGATGAACAAAGCTGTGAGCCGATATCCCAATATTATATTTTAGTATAGAGCTACTTTCTTCTTTGTCTGCAATCGAATAGTCATCAAAACTATTTGACCTTTGACACAGTCAAACCTTTTTGTCATTGATGTAAAGGCTATGCAATGTTTGTGATTGGTGCTTCCGACACTACATACCAAAAGCGTTATAATTGGTGCGCTTTAGATGTAGACAAAAATGTAAATTAATCCTGCAGATGAAGACACCTGTGTGAGATTGGTGTAGGCTTTATACGCAGGGACAACTTATGATTGGTGCTTAGACCCAGGCTGAGTCTATGATTGGTGCATGCAGTAAGATTTCAGAGGGTGTGTGCTGTGGCTGTGTTCTTCCCCAAGCCAACAGTCTCACTCAGTTGATTGTTTAGCGCTTCTGGTGGTTCTGCTGGCTAAGGAATTTCAGGGCTTTAGTCATTTTTTTAGTTATGTCTCTCTCTCTCTCTCTCTCTCTCTCTCTCTCTCTCTCTCTCTCTCTCTCTCTCTCTCTCTCTCTCTCTCTCTCTCCCCCTCTCTCTCTCTCTCTCGAATCCTCCCACTCAAAGTGCACTTTGTGCTTCTCAAAAATCATACAGTATCTTAGTTATTTGTGGTAAAAATGAATCAATGTCTTGTGCTTTATGGACAGTAGTGTTATTTTAGTTTGATGTACCTACTCTTTTAATGGAACGAGAGGCTTCCATTGCATGACTTAAAAATAGTTTTTGTCTTAATGTGAAATTCGATACTGTTCAAAATTCTCCTTTTTATTCAGAAAATCATATTAGGCTACAATTCCATTCAGCTATTTATCACTGTATTAATTAATTAATTAATTAATGTAATCTAGTATGTTACATTGAAGTTGCACATCAGCGTTTAGTATGGTTGTCGATCCGCACTGTATATCCACTGTCTCTTTCTGGTTCTGTCTGTCATGGTGGCTCTGTCTGGTGCCTGACTAGACTGATTTTGTCCCTTCGTCGCTCTAATGACCAGTGCTGATGCTGGCACTTTTTTAAACAAACATACTCCTCTTAGCTCGTTACAGCTGCCCTGCAGTCTCTCCTCTCCTCTATTCTCCTCTCTCTCTCTCTCTCTCTCTCTCTCTCTCTCTCTTCTCTCTTCTCTTTCTCTCTCTCTCTCTCTCTCAGCCGCATTAAGCTCCCTCTCCTGTGAAGAGTGAAAGCAGTTTCTCTCCCACACCCACAGTATTTCTCTCTCTCTCTCTCTCTCTCTCTCTCTCTCTCTCTACTGTACTCCAATCTGCCTTGAGGTCTCTCTCACTCAGCTCCCGAAATAAACAAAAAAAACTGTCCTCTGTGCGCGCGCACACACACACACACACACACACACACACACACACACACACACACACACACACACCTGACTTAGTAGTTGGAGACTTCCTCTCTTACCACTGTATAACAAGCTCTGGCCAATGTGGAGGTATGTTCATTCGTCTCACTTCTCTCCTTTCACTCTCTCCCTCTCTTTTTTTCTGTCTGTTCCATTACTTCCTTTCTCTGTTCTTTCACTTATTTTTCTCTCTTTTTAGTCCTTTCCTTTCACTCCATACTTTGTTGTTGGAATGTGTTTTGTCCCTCGCTCATTCTTTCAATGTCCCCAGCGAGGGTCTGCTATCCTCCAAGTCCTTTGATACAGCAGTGTAACAGTAGTATAGAGGCGAATCCATTTGAGCACCTGCCAGACATTATAGTGCTGGACCATGACGGACTCCCATTTGGAGTGGGTAATCACCTTAGCGCTCTGCCCATCTGAATCTAGTCAAAAACCTCACAAAATGGCCGCCCGACATACTCCACTCATAAATATTCTTCTGGGACATCACGTGGCGACCACAGCATTCCTCACATCCTCCTGTCCTTGTCCAGTCTCTGTCGTTCTTTTCTCTCGTTCTGTTCCTTTTCATCACTCCCATACCTCCCACCTCCTTCAGTACATAATCGCCGGGCCTCCCGAGTGGTGTTCTGCGGTCTAGGGCACTGAATCTCGCAGTGCCTGGAGCACGCTACAGACCCGTGTTCAATCCCCAGGCTGTGTCCGGCGGCCGCGATCGGGAAGTCCCATGGGGCGGCTCACATTGTCCCAGCGTCGTCCGGGTTGGGGGAGGGTTTGGTCGGGGGGCTTTACTTGTCCCACTCCGCGCTCTAGCGTCCTCTCATGTGGCGGGCTGGGGCGCCTGCAGGCTGACCTCGGTGGTCAGTTAATCTGTGTTTCCTCCGACACATTGGTGCAGCTGGCTTCGGGTTGCGGCGGGTCTTGAGGCGCGTGGTTTGGCGGGTGTTTGGAGGATGCATGACTCGACCTTCACCTCCCGAGCCGTTGGGAGTTGCAGCGATGGAACAAGATCGAAAAAAGGTAAAATACAAAAAGAATGAATCAGTACATAGATGCACACACACACACACACTGAAAACTTCAGGATGTTTTCCCTCAAAAGTTAAACCGTGGGCCCAAGCTGTCGTTAAAAACTAGCGGTGGCAAAAATTTGGCTTTTCTGGCTGCACTTAACTGGATTGTGGTAATTATTCATTGTGAAAGTGATGTCTTCCAGGCTTGATTGATTACGGTTGATATGTGATTTGGTGTAATCTGTCTCCGGGCTTTGGGTCTTTGTCCAAATTGGCAAGACCGATAAAAAAAGACAGAGAAAGTTCTTTTTAAAGAGAGGGAAGGCGAGCGAGGAAGGCACAGTGAGGGAGTGAGTGGAGGGAGGAAGGAGAGCGAAGGGAGAAAAAAAGAGGTAGAAGTGGGGCGATCTCGTCTTTGCTTGTGGCGCCTTGGTCTTCCCACCCTGTTGTATACACCGACTATTCATCTACAAACAACAACATAGGCAGCCATTTTGTTTAGCCCTTCAGTAGAGCTATACCTAAATGAATAGATTACAATAACCCTCAGCTAGCATTTCATTATTGTCCGTTTACATCTCAAATGTTTGTCTTTAACCAACATTTAGAGGCTCTCTTTAAGTATTTGTTGACTCGTTCGTCTGATTTGTTGCGAGAAGTCCTCAAAAGTCTCTTTTCCTCGTGAGTGTGTCTCTCCCCAGACACACAACAAGTATACTCTTATGCGCAGAGCTTAAAAGGCCCTGATTAGGTCCTGATCATCACACAGGTTGGGGGAGATGTAAACGCGCATTGACACACTCTCGGTTGCCCGTGAGTACCCAGGAGACCCTGCTTTGTGTTAATTAGAGCATTCTCCACTGCAATTAGCCCATCCAACAACACACACACAAACTAGCACTGACACACGCACGCACGCACACACACACACCCGGACCGACGGATGCATACGCACACACACACACACACACACAGACACACAGACACACAGTGAGGTGGGGCCTTAATGAGTGTATAGTGCTTCTGTTTAGAAGTGTCAGGCCAAGTGTCCGATGAGACAGAGCGTCCAAGCCACAACACACACACACAGGCGCCCATACATATACAGGCACAAACAAAGCCAATGTGGTTTCACACCCTAAGTCAGATACATACAATTACACTCTCACAGGCTACGCTCACAGGCACGCCCAAGCCGCCCACATGTACGCTCACAATGCGGCCCATGCACAAACAGACACATTAGCTATATAAGGGCACCCAGATAGAAAACCATGGTTGACAATAGCAACAGCATGCAAAAACAAAAGGCTGTGGAACCTTCCCCCTTGGGACAGACACGCAACAGAACATGGTGGCCAAATATTACCTCATTCCTATCTACTGAATTAAAGCCAGAGCGATCTGTGGGCTCCAGTCCAGTCTGAAGGAAATCCAAGGCCAGGGGGACCACAAGTGAATGTAAACCCCAGCTCGCCACACCCTGGCTGGGGAGATGGGGACAAACCTGGAGCTCCAACATGGGACTAGCACTACCTTGTCTTCTCCTCTGACCACCTTCACACACACACACACACACACACACACACACACACACACACATAGGCGCCCATACATATACAGGCACAAACAAACACAAGTGGTTTCACACCCAAATCAGATACATACAATTACACTCTCACAGGCACGCTCACATTGGCAGCTCACATGCACTGACTCACATTCTCAAACAGACACATTAACTATATAAGGGCACCCAGATAGAAAACCATGGTTGACAATATTGCAACCTAGCATGCAGAGAGAACCAAAAAGCTGTGGAACCTTCCCCTTGGGACAGACACGCAGACCCAGAACATGGTGGCCAAATGGCCCCTTCCACCTCATTCCCTATCCTACTGAATTAAAGCCAGGGCGATCTGTGTGCTCCAGACCAGTCTGAGGAAATCAAGGCCAGGGGGACCTTAAGTGAATGAAGCCCAGCTTCGGCACACCTGGCTGGGGAGATGGGGACCAAACAACAAACCCCCTGGGCTCCAACATGGGACTGGCACTACCTTGTCTTCTCAC
This sequence comes from Coregonus clupeaformis, assembly GCF_020615455.1. NCBI lineage: Eukaryota > Metazoa > Chordata > Actinopteri > Salmoniformes > Salmonidae > Coregonus > Coregonus clupeaformis. The sequence continues at coordinate 62,874,559 of NC_059206.1, forward strand.
TCGCCACACACACACACACACACTTTACACACACACACACACACACACACACACACACACACACACACACACACACACACACACACAATCCCCCCCATCCCCATCCCCGGATTGCCCTGCCATCCTCTCTGTTGGCCTAGCAGCTTAGTCATTCCCCCCGTATTGACTTATTTATCCCACTCTGATGGCCGGGCCACTCACAACCCTCCCCAGCCTCCTCCTCTACACTACCAATGTCCCTTCAACCCACCCGACCTTGCCCTTGCCTTTAAAAATGTTAAAGCCGGGCTCCGGTTTGGCGACTTTTGCGGGTTGGCTTCTAGGCCGAGATGTCGGGTGATTCACGGGAGCTAAAGCGTTCTAATAGGTTTACCCCCGGCTGCATGGCTGGGCCGCCTGCCACCTTGTGTGTGTGTCAGGGCTGGTGGCACTGAATAATTTAGCCTCTTCGTCGTCGTCTGCCTTTCATTATATCCTCCCATCCTCCCATCCACTGTCTCTCTCTCTCTTTCATTCTGCCTCTGGGAGTGGGGAGGCCATCCCTCGCTCCTTCCCTCCTCCTCTCCATGGGATGGATGGAGTGGAGGAGCGACAGAGCGGACGGAGGGAGGCGACAGGCAGCAGAGGAGGATGAGTGCGGAGACAGAGAGAAAGAAAGGGAGTGCGAGATGGATAGAGGGAGAGATAGATATAGAGGGACAGGAGGTGTTCTTGGTGGCTGGAGTATAATGTTCACACGCCGCTTTTGCTGCACAGACAGGTCTGAGGCTATGGGACTGTATTAGCCCTTTTGTGTGTGTGTATTTTTGTTGGTATTTTTTTTAATGTTTATTTTTTTGGAACTTTTACCCCCCAATTTCGTGATATCAATTGGTAGTTACGGTCTTGTCCCATCGCATGCAACTTCCCTATGGACTCGGGGAGATGTGAAGGTCGAGAGCCATGTGTCCTCAGCTGTGACCCTGTCCAAGACGCCACTGCTTCTTGACACACTGCTGGCGCTTAACGTGTGAAAGCCAGCCGCACCAATGTGTCGGAGGAAACTTTCCGTCCAGCTGGATAGCGAAGATCAGCTTTGCAGGCGCCCGGCATGCCACACGGAGTCGCTAGAGTGCGATAGGACAAGGAAATCCCGGGCGGCCAAACCCTCCCTAACCGGACGACACTGGGCCAGTTGTGCGCCGCCTCATGGGTCTCCAGTCCACGGCTGGCTGTGACACCTCCAAGCACTGCGATGCAGCCACTTGGGGAGCGTGTGTGTGTTTTGATCAGTTGCTAAAGAACACGTCCTCACCATGAGAGTATAAGTGTGACGACATAGTGTGTGACCTAAATCTATTTTTGGTTGATATAAAAAGTCAATCCATATTCCTAACAAGTATATATCTGTGTGGACAATATGATATTTGTACCCTAGTTCCCTGCTGTACCCCTACAGTGTAAATTAAACCAATCCAAATCCAGCTTACTTCCTCTCTGTCATCAACCGTTAGCCATGTTGTCATCGGTCAGGTGTTGACAGGATGCAAAGCGCGCGCACACACACACACACACACACACACACACACACACACACACACACACACACACACACACACACACACACACACACACACACACACACACACACACACACCGGGTCAGTCCCATCACTGTGCTGCAGGATACTTGGTTTCGATTCTGCATGGAACCCGGTTCTAAGGAGTAGAAGAGAACCGACCAAAAGCCTGCTATACCTGCCAGACCAGCCAGCCATGTATGTAATAATCAACTAATGTAACTCGGCTCTGTGCGTCAGAATGTGTGTTTAAAGCAGTGAGAACTTTTCAACTAGCGACTCCCCATGCTGGTGGCTCTCCACCGATCCCTCCATGTATTTTAATATGACTTGATGTTCGCTGTTCACTTAAAACCCGCTGTAATTGAAACCAGATGGCGGAATAATAATCATTTCTTTTTTTCTTTCCGTTGCGTCCGCTAAGCTGATTTCTGCCTCAGTGTAGAATAGTGTTGAATTAGGGGGCTTGGTGGGAGGAGAGGGCAACCCAGGCTTAGAGAGAGAGAGATTTTCAGGACAAACTCTTAAAATTAATGATGAAGGAAAACAAAACCTGTATGTGAAAATTCTAAGTTATTATATTTTCAGTAATCAATATGTGGAAAATACTACATTTCCCAGAATGGTTGGTGGAAATATAATTGGCTATTCTAAGCACTAAGGTTGAAAGAGTATGAACATTGTTTCCAGAACAAAGTGATATATTCTTTGGTATCTGAAAGTGTGACCTGTCAGATTCAATGAGACTCATGTTTTGTGGAATTTATTTGAATTGCACAGGGGTGTAAAAAGTACCCAATTGTCATACTTGAAGAAAAGTATAGATACCTTAATAGAAAGTTACTCAAGTAAAAGTGAAAGTCACCCAGTAAAATACTAATTGAATAAAAGTCTAAAAGTATTTGGTTTTAGATATACTTAAGTATCAAAGTAAATGTAATTTCTAAAATATACTTAAGTATAAAACATTTCAAATTCCTTATATTAAGTAAAGCAGACGGCACCATTTTCTTGTCCGCCAGACCAGCGGCAGTAGAGACGATCACGTGTTCTTTTGATAAGTGTGTGAATTTACAATGTTCGCATATCCCACATTCAGAAAATGTATGAAATAAAAAGTACTATATTTTCTTTAGGAATGTAGTGAAGTAAAAGTCGTCCAAAATATAAATAGTAAAGTACAGATACCCCAAAAACCTACTTAAGTAGTACTTTAAAGTATTTTTACTTAAGTACTTTACGCCACTGGAATTGCACTGAATGAAATTATACTTCCTGTCACTCAAACTCAAAAGCAAATTCTACATCCTGTGGGGTGTGGCCAATTCAATTCGGATTTCAACTCATGAGTTGAATGGGAGTCAATTCCCAAATTCTGAATTGAGCACAACCCTGGTGTGTGTGTGTGCGTGTGTGTGTGTAGTATTTTATAATGTTAGATACAATTGATACTGCTTCTGTTCAATTGGTTTCTATTCCAACTTATTGGTCGTTTTTGTGAGACATTCATTCAGAGTTTCTCTGCCTCATTAGAATGTCTGTGTTCTGAGTGTTTGTCGTTGTTGTTAACAGTCATGTTCCGAGTCATGTGTGTGCCATAAATACTGCTCACCCGGGCTAACGAAACGCACATGTTTTATGTTCCTCTTCCCACTACTAGCTCAGCATTTGGACGGGGGAGTTATACAGATTGTGTTCAGGTCTTTATTTTTGTTTGGACCCTGTCTTAGCGTGAGGTCATCACATATTGCGTGTTATGAAAAAGCATCGTTGACATCTCCATTCGTTCAGCCCAAACCAAGTGGTGAGCGTTGAGCGCATGCGTTCGGATACAGGCACCATGCCTCATTCCCATTACTTCATTAGCTCACCACTGTGCCAGAGTCCCAGCTAGGTGGAGAGGACTCACACACTCACACACACACACACTCACACACATTCACACCACACACATTACACACACAACTGGCAAGACTCAAGATAAATTTGTGCTAAACCACACAGATGTAGAATCAGATTACTCTACCCGTCCAATCCTAACTTTAAAAGGCATGGCAAAAATATATGTCTGACCCTGTATCAGTTAGGGACAATTTCTTCCTACTGTGCTCATTAGCTAATATACTACATTACCAAAAGTATGTGGACACCTGCTCGTCGAACATCTCATTCATTAGCTAATACAGTACCTACAGTATGAGGAACAAACCATTGTGACTGTAGGGGTAACCCCCACCCCCCTGTTCTTGTAGTGGAGTGGATTGGTCCATGTGTCAGGGGGTGGTAATTGATGACAGCAGTGTGAGTGAGTAAACTACCCAATCACCAGCCCAACAGACACCTACACTGCCGACCATGCTATGCCCAGACCAGCTTATCTGTAGTGCATGCCTCTCTCTGTCTCTCTCTCTGTCTCTCTCTCTCTCTCTCTCTCTCTCTCTCTCTCTCTCTCTCTCTCTCTCTCTCTCTCTCTCTCTCTCTCTCTCTCTCTCGCTCTCTCTCTCTCTCTCTCTCTCTCTCTCTCTCTCTCTCTCTCTCTCTCTCTCTGTTCTCTCTCCCCTTTCTCTCTCTCTCTCTCTCTCCTCTCTCTCTCTCTCTCTCTCTCTCTCTCTCTCTCTCTCTCTCTCTCTCTCTCTCAGCAAACATATGCAACTGCAAGAAGTGTATACTTAAAACGCTCACTCTTAACCAGGCTCCCTAACTCGAAGCTTTCTCTTCGGCTCACACACCCAGCTCAGCTAAAGATAAGGGGAGCGTGAAAGGGAGCTCAGACCTTCACTAAGAGAGGTAAAGACATATTAGTGA